>NW_026267273.1:487331-495925 GCF_000697945.3 Frankliniella occidentalis | reverse complement strand
GGCGGGACGGACAAGGCTTTGATCGCAAGCGCAACGGGATGAGACTGCGTGCAGTAGGAGAGTGGAGGGAGGGAAGGAAACGAATGAAACATTATTAGCGGCAAAGTCCTCATTTCGTACTCTTTAATGTAAAAAACAAACAGCAGGCACAATGGTAAACACAATATCAGGTCCTAAGTGGACGTCTTTGTGTTTTACAACGCACAACCTTCAACCTTGTGCAACATACTTTCTTTCCTGTGTTAAATGAACATGGATTCACCGCCGTATTATTCAAGTAGCACTGTTTTTAGATTCTTCCACGGTCTCGATAGCGTAAAAATGTAACACAATTATCACCGCTCATCAAAAAAAAACATAAGTGTGGGGCAAAGATGACACATTTTTTCAAAAAGTGCATTTCGGGCGATGCGATGTCTTTTCGTTTCGTCGAGTAATTGCATCGCTCATCCGGTGCCCTCGCGGTCGCTGCGCTCAGAGTCCGTGTGCTTGCGGAGGCCCAGCGCCATGCTCTGCGGATGCTGCTTCAGCTTGTAGCACACCTTCCAGATCTCGAACAGGCAGATGGTAGAGTGGAAGCGGTAGAATATGGCGAGCGGCATCGAGATGTGCACGATGAGCGTCCACGGCCACTCGCCGTAGAACTTCATCAGGTTGGGCCGCGAACGGGCGCGCGACTTCTCCATCGTGTTGACGCACCACATCGCCATGTTGGCCACGAGCAGGAACGTGACCATCTGGCGGCCGGGCTTGCGCCGGTGCTCGCGCGGGCTGCTGCAGCGGCGGCGCGTCGCGTCCAGCACGAAGATGGTCTGGCAGATGGTCTGGATGAGGGCGATGAGCTCCGACACGAGCAGGCGCGGCATGGCGCCCGTCGAGCTGTACGCCAGCACCGAGAAGACGTTGTAGAGGAAGACGCCCGCCTGGGCCATCACGAGCAGCGTGTTGTCCAGGCCGAGTCCTGCAGAAGATGACTGAGGTCAGAGCCACAATGACCCCACCACAACTGGCAAGACCCCCATCCGTGGGGGACTCGATAAATTCAAGCGTACACATTTTTTTTTTCAAATTTTCTCTGATCTATTTTCAATTTTTTTCTGATTTTTAATTGCCTTTTTCTGTTTCTTTTCCCTTATGTTTTACTGATAGTATTGCAAGGTGCATTCTGATTTATTTAATTTTAAACGAAGTACCCCTCTTCCTCGCCTCCGCCCCACATCCCCAACACAGTGCCGTGCCCACTCACCGCCGGTCTTCTTGATGTACTTGAGGGCGCGGATCTGGTAGCAGGCCATGAGCACGGCGAGGGTCGTGACGACGTACAGCCCCAGCTCGCACACGATCACCACGTGCATGGCCACGTCGCTGAAGCCGGGCGCCTCGTTCAGCACGAAGAACAGGATGAGACTGATGATGGTCAGCACGACGACGACGATGCCGGCGAACAGGCCCTTGTGCGCCTTGGTGCAGTCCAGGGAGAGGTGGCTCGCCGAGCGTCCATTTTCTGCCTCATAAAAAGAAAAAAAAGTCCCATGAGAAAGAGTTCCGTATGAAGCCGACTCCCACCAGTTTTTTTTCTTCCTCGTTCCCACGAGCACACATAGTCACACACGAATGCATTTTTTCCCTCAGCCCTCTCGGCGACGACTGCGGCAAACGACGGAGCATGGCGCCACCTGCAAAAAGGGAAATAGGCCAAACCTTCCCTTGGACTACTGCCGCTACCCGAAAGAGGGAGAGCCGGAAGAGCTGCGCTGCCGCTGGCGAAGCTCCGAAAAGTCAAACTCGGTATATCCCCGCCTTTTACACTTCTCCTTCTCTGCGTCCCCTGCCCGGGGGGTGTTCGCCATCCCCACCCGGTGGTTCGGGCGATATTGAGGCGCCCCGCGCCCTGCACCCCGGGGGCTGTTGCAAGGCGGGGCGGGGTAGGTTGGGATAGGACGGCGGGTTGTTGCAGCGAAATGCTGCCGCCGGAGCTGGAGCGCGAACGAAAACAAAACAAACAGCCCGAACCGCTTACGCTGCGCCCTGCTGCGCCCTGCTGCGCCTCGCTACAACCACTACTGCGTTGCACTACGCCGACCAGGCCACCCCGCCCCACCCCGCCCCGCCCCGCCGAGGCCGTTGCATTCGCGCGCCCCGCTGCAATATATACTGTACACAGTGGGAGTGGGGTGGAAATGCACCGCCCAGGCCGCGGCCTAACCTCGTGCACGCCATTCTATTTGCCCCTGGTCAGGGTGGCGTTGGGTATGGGAGGGTGCTGCTGATGGTGGTGGTGCTGCTGCTAAGGTCTCACCCGGGCCGGGGCCGCCCCGCCACGCCACGCCCTAGGGACCCAGAATGGAGAACGGCGAGGAGCAGGCTAGTGGAGCGGACACCACAAGCACGCCAGCCGGGTAGCACGGGTCCCGCTACGCCCCGCCACGCCACAGCCCTCTATGTCACGATGCCGATGCCCGATCGGCTCGTGGGGCGGACCAGACCCACCGCACCATCCATGGGGGCACCATGGGCACCATGGGCGCCATGGGCCGCACTGGTTGGTCGCTCTCCTCGGCTACCGTCGTTTCATTCCGGTATTCATGGCGATGGCGGCATCAGCAGAATCCGGCGAGCGGAGCGCTGCTCGGCGGGGCGGTCGGCGGTCCATCGATGTATATTACCACCGGCACGGAGGGACGCGCGGCCCCGCTACCCGCTTAGGTCCGGGACGGCCGCAGAACGCGTCGCCCGCCCCGCCCCGTCCTGCCCCGCCGTGCCCCGACTGGTGCGCACGGGTTGCTATTGGCTCTTATTTCTGGCTCGGCGCTGTCGCCGGCCGGATGACCATATGATGCATGTTTGTTGCGGTACTCGCCGCTCTGAGTAGCGCCGGCGGGTCGAAAAGGATTCAGAGAGATAAATGTGGACAGAATGAGCGCGCGCGCTGCCATGTGCAGCATGGCTTTCGCGCTGGTCCGGCGGCGGGGGGATTTTTCGAAACTTGATGTCCGAGATTTAGTGGAACGAGAGCGAGGTGCGGCAGAAATATTCCCACGGCCCACGTTTTCTATGTATTCTCATTTTGTTAAGGCTTTCACACGTGATTTAGATTGGAAACCCTGGAAAGTTTCAGGAAAATTTCAGCAAAATTTTCGGAAAAAACAGAAAATTTCGTCGACTTTGGAAGTTTTTCGTTACTTTCCGGAAATTTTCGGGATTTTTTCGGCAAATTTCAGGAAAGTTTTGGAAATTTTCAACGTGATGCTCACCGTGCGGAGACTCCGGTTCGCGGCTCTCCCTGTTGCCGTGGCCGTGCCCGTGGCCGTGCCCGTGGCCGCCGGCGTGGTCGCGGTGCGTCACCTTCCACATCTCGAAGAGCACGACGGCGCAGATGAGCGAGTACTCGATGGTGCACGGGAAGAGGAACGGGGACGCGTTCCGCACCAGCGCGCCCAGGATGTCCGAGGCGATGCACTCGTCGACGGCGTCGTGTGGGCCGTCGTGCGAGCTGCGCGTCGCGACGTGGTGGTGGTGGCCGCCGCCATCCTCAGTGAGGCTGTCGTTGAGGGACGCCAGGCCTGTCGGAGGGAAGAGCACACAGATGTATGAGCACCCTGGTGATGATTGCTTACCAAAAGTGTGCAGTGTGCAAAATAAGTAATTTCGAGTAATTTTAACGATACGAAAAGTTTAGCCCATAAAACACTAAATGGCTGCCGGCTGCCTACATGTTGCCCCAAGCGAACAAATCCAAATATACCCGCCAGTGCACTGTACTGGCGGGTAGACTGCAGCCGCACCCACACGAGTGCAGCGGCGGCGCACGTTTTCATCATCGTGAGAGGCCGCCGCTCGCATGCCTTATTCAACTGCCAGCAGGCTACTGCCGCCGGGGCTAGACCGGGAGCGCCCGGCTGGTGCGCCCATGCAGGCCCGGCCGGCGGGGCGGTGCAGCGGGCGGCCTACTCCCCGCCGGCCGGGCGCTCCCCGCTGCAGCGCGCTGATGGACGGGCACCCGCATGATAGCATGGGCCGCATTATTCATCTGCCTTTACTACTCGTGTGCCCACGGCGGGTACCGCCGGTAGGAGACTGCCGCCCGGGCAAAGGACGAAACCAAGTATCTTTATTTCAAAAAAATATTCAGAGCAGCCGGGGAAAAAATTGAAACAGGTGGATGGATTTGAATAGAGTATTTTAGCGATTTTTTTCAAAACATGTTTCTGCTTGTTTCTGATGGGGATTTGGCTCACCACCGACGAGGTGCAGGTGGTGGATCTCGTGCTTGGCCTCCTCGATGATGACGGTGAGCCACTCGCACAGGTTGGTGGCGATCATGTGCATGAGGCCGAACTGCGCCACCACTTTGTGGCGCAGCATGTCCATCTCCTGCGGGCGAGAGAGAGTGACGGGTACAGAGAGTGAGAGAGACGATTGTCACCACCCCCAACCACCTGCCGGCCGCTCGACCCATACCCTGTTGTTGAGGAAGATGAACTGCATCTGCACCAGCGTGAGCACCATGCGCGCCGCCGGGGTCAGCGCCTGCGTGGCGAAGCGGCAGTCGGTGCGGAGCTCGAAGAACTGGCCGAACTCGAGGCCCGAGTACACCATGCTGCCGATGCCGAACGCTAGAGAAGTCAGACAAAGAACACGTGTCTCGTCGGGCCTCCTTCACAAAGTTTTCCCCGGCCTTGAATCACTCCGCTCTGCCTAAGTTTTTCGTATGTTGTTTGCTCTAAAATTAAAATTTTAGAAAAAGGAGCAGCGTAATTATTTCGAGTCGGAACGCTTAGTCGCGCGCCGCTCCAGCTCCTGCCTGATCCTCGGCCTCCACTCCACCGCACGCCTCGCCTCTCCTATTTTCTAACCCCCCCCCCTCTCCTAGGCCTATTCCGAGGCGTGGCCCGGCGTGCTCGACCCACTTCGTAATCCTACTTCCACAATCAGAGTGGAGTGAGGGCGGGCAGGGGCGGGGCAGGGGAGTGCACCCCTGAGGGAGAGGGGGGGAGGGGAGGGCTGCCGTAACGCACAGGTGGGCGCGGCATTCGCTGGAAATTGGTTTGTCTCGCAAGTTCCGCGCGCGCACCCGGCCCTCACCAGTCCCTTCCGCTTCCTGCGGACTTCTTAATTCCGTTTGAAAATTCCGCGCCGCCGCTATACACCCGAAGCGAAATCGTGCGCGCGCGCGAGCCGTCGCCGCTGATCCAAAAGCGGCTCATCGACGCCCCACGCGTCCGCCCCCTCCCCTCCCCCCTTCCATCTCTTCTCATTCCTATTTCTCCGACCCAGTTCCGTTGTTTAGCTAAACGCCTCTTTCATTTCGACGGCACTGTTGTTTTACTCTGCCTGCAAGAGCGCGGCACGCGGCACAGTTTAACTACCCCCCTCCCCTCCCCTCTTCCACCTGCTGGCTTATCTCCCTTCGCCGTGACCCCCCAGGCGCTGCGTTTCCTCATAACGTCTCTATTTTTATTGCTTGTGTAATATTATTTTAAAAGAGTCTCATCACCCCACCCCCCCCCCGTACGTTTTGACACCGCTAGCAGGCAAGCCCATAGGGCAGCGGGCGACCCTCATAAGTTCGATGACACTTTCACGCTTGGCACGTGGCTGTCCCCCCACCCCGGGCCCGCCTACTCCTCCATTCATACCAATGGCTCCGAGGCGCAGGTAGAAGCTGCCGTAGTGCTTCCGGGGCCCCGGCCTCGCTATTCCGGACAGCGTCGAGTCAATGCTGGGCCGTGGCTGGCTTCCTTTGCGTCCTGCCGATACACACGGCCATGCGAAAGAGAGGAGAGCGAGCGGCGTTTTTTATTATTATCGGCTGGCGAAATAAGGTAAGTCATGCTGGGCGCGTGGGTAGTCCAACAGGAGCGGACGAGGTCAACGACACTCACGGTACGTGTTGACGAGGAAGATGACCGCCCTCTTCTTCAGCACGTTGCCGTACATGAATAACAGGAAGAAGAACGTGCCGAAGTAAAGGTACAAGTAGAAACCCTGGAACAAACAAAACGGTGGAAATACGAGTAAATATCTTGGATTATTTTTATCTTTTCCTTTGTTATGATCACTGCAAACCTCTGCTTACCTGATAATATTTACCCTCTTCGTAAATTGTCTCCAAGATAGGAAATGCTATGCCAAGGGTCACGAGTAGTTTGGCATACATAGCGGACAGATACACTGTTATCGTATCGCTATAAAATAGAAAAAGCACACGTTTTGATTAAAACATACAGTATACACTGCAGCAGTTTTAAGAAAATTATCCCATCCACATCGTACTCGAATTTGGGCGTGACCTTCAGGTACTCGTCGCTGACCGACAGAGGTGTGAACGAGTGGTTGGATCTGTCCAAGTCCACGTCCGGTGAGTCCATCAGCCTGTAGCACACGAGACAAAGGGTTAGTTACTCGACAAGGTCACACAGAAAAAAACGTGACAGGCAATACACAAAATCTGCAAGGACTGCAACATCTTTTTTTTCTTTTCAAATAGAAGCGCGCCTCTTGCCTGCGCTGCTCGTCGGGCGAGTGGTGGGACATGAGGACGACGGCGGACGGTCGGCGGAGCGCCACGGTGCCGCAGGCGTGCTGGATGGGCGTCACGTCCATGGCCGGCGAGGCGGCCGTCGAGCGCAGGATGGAGGTCGGCGCCGGCGCCGGCGCGGACGGCAACACGGTGACCGCCGGGGCGGGCGTCACGCTGGGCCGCCGACCAAGCGCCGTCTCGATGTGGTGAAAGATGGAAGGCGCCGAAGGCCGCCGCCATCCTACAAAGGGACGCACAACATGTCTTGACCTCAGTCGTAACCGGTTGCAACGTACTACGATACGGCATCGAGCTTGGCGGTGGAGGCGACCAGTCCTCGACACCGGCACACTCACCGCGGCGGTCCATGCTGGACGACGAGGGCGGCTCGAGGAAGATGAGGTGCCTTTCGTTGGTCCTGGCGGCGCCGGCGCCACCACCGCCTCCGTTGGCTCCCGACGAGGACGAGAAGGAGGTGAAGGAGTCCCTCGGCTCCCAGACGGGGTCCAGCCGAGGCCCCCCGGCCTGGCCGCGCCGGGGCAGCGTCCGGCTGGGGACCCTGGGCACGGGCTGCTCCGAGCCACTGCTGTCGTCCGCCGCGCCGAACTCGCTGCCAGCAACAAGCAGTGGTTCCAGCAGCTGCGACTCACCACCGTCCATCCTACGGATCGGCACTGACCCAGGCGGACTCACCTCCCATACTCCTCCGCCACGGTCCTCATGGCGCCGGCCGGGAGGGGGCGGGGGGCATCCCGACCCGACCCGCTCGCGACTGTACACCTTCGTACAAATTTGTAATTGGGGCTATTTGTTATCACCTCGGCGACGCCCTGTCTCGGCGCCCTGGCCGACCCCGCGGCTCTCGTTTCGGCGTCCACGACGACGTCAGCGTCGAGAGGCGAGGGTTAGTATCTGGCCGGCGCCGTCGGTGGCGCCTGCTGCTCGGCGAGGACTGGACAGCCGCGGGGCTGCCTCGGCCCGCCACGCCCCGCCACGCCCCACCACGCCCCGCCACGCCGCGCCACGCCGCGCCCCGCCGAGCTTCGGCGCATCGCGCGGATCTGATTAGCGGCCGGCGGCGGCAGGTAGGGTCAGTGCAGGAGGAGACCCAGCCTGCACCTACCAACCTACCGACAGGACAACACGGGGAAGTGTGGGCGCACCGAGGGGGTCACTGTGCCCACAACAACCGTAATTGGTCATTCGCAAATGAATTATTGTTTTTGAATAAAAAACTCATAACCATGTCATATACGACGAAGTAGTCGTGAATAGTGTTGTCGTCTTTGTGATGCTGCCAAACATCGATGTGATGTGATGCGACCCTGCGAGGGGTGCATTAGGATACACGTGAAAAATGGGCGGGGCCGCCGTCCGGGAGAGGGGGTTTTTGTTTCTCACAGATCGTCCGTCTGGCGTCGAGGCAGGTGATGGGATGAAGGATAATACCAGAGCGGGTGGCGTGGCCGAGACCCGTCTCGTTAGCGTTTGTATTTAGCACATTCGGAAGGGAGGGGGAGGGGGCGCCGCCACGGCGCTGCCAGCCGAGCCGCGGCCCGGCGGCGGCCGACGGGCGCCACGCGTTTGGTGCTCCCGATGCTACCCTTGAAAACACCGCGCGGTCTGCATGATGCGTGTGAACTGGGAGTGGGGCTGATGCTCGCGGCCCGCCCCGAGGGCCAGGCCAGTCGGCCGAGACACAGTCAGGGGACAGAAGCGACCATCCACGACGGGACGCCGCTCTTCCTCGATCTTCGCCTCTGCCGTCACTCGAGGCTGGGGAACACGGCGTACGTCATGACGCCGCACAGGTTGTTGGCGCGGCTGATGCGCACGTAGCCGCCCTCGCCCCAGTCGCGGCCCCACGAGTTGCGCACCGTCCAGTACGGCCCGCCCTGCGGGTCCTCGCCGTAGCCCACCAGCACCACGGCGTGGCGGAGGTCGTCCTCCGCGTTGGTGCACTCCGGGTCCGAGTACACGCCTGCAAGCAGAGCACGCCCCGCGCGGCCGGCAGTGAGAGAGCGACGCCCGCCGCGGGTTGCGACCCGAGAAGTAGGAGGCGGGGGGGGGG
>NW_026267273.1:428317-485851 GCF_000697945.3 Frankliniella occidentalis | reverse complement strand
TTTTAAAAAATCATTTAAAAATTGGAGAAAGATAATTAAAAATTCATAGAAAATCAGTAGAAAAATAACCCCCAAAATTAAGAGAAAACAACAAATTGGTTTATGCTTGAATTTACAGTGAGGTAACTGTACCCCGTAAACACCACTGTAGTACACCGCCCTACGCGTACCAGGTCCGCAAACTGGTTGATGGCGCGCCGGAACGTGACCCTCGTGTTCCTGTTGAAGTCGTCGATGGCCGCCTTCCTTGCCATGAACATGCTCATCCGATCCTCCTCCGAGTGCATGTCTAGCTGTCACATGAAGAGAAATTACGTAACGATGCGAGACGCGGGACACCGCAACGTGGGGTTGTATTTTGACTAACCGTCATGTTGTGCCCGCGGTACATCCGCGCCATCCGCCTGAGCTCGTCGCGCGAATGGTACGTCTTGTTGTTTTTTCTCTGAATCCGGAACCAATGACAATCGATGTTTTTTCATAATACTCAACATTTGATTGCCGGAAGTGATAATGTGATACCCCTGGGCGGACGCACCTTGAACTCCTCCCACTCTGAGATCATGGCTCTGGAGGCGATCTTGGGCGCAGTGGCCGCCGCGCCGACGGCGGGCTCCTCGGCGGCTGTCCTCCCCCCAGCGTCATCTGGGTCGCCAAGCAGCCTGCCGCGGATCTTGAAAAAAGCGGGTCGACGTTTCATAATTTCTCAAAAAAATATTTGCAGCTGTGCCCAAAGGAATTTCGATTTCAGGTGTAAAAGGGCGATGTGAGCAAAATTACCGGTGCAGAGGGCAGCATCCCCAGAGGTGCACCCGCAGACGCATTAGCCATCATAGGGCTCGCCGTAGCGAGTGCGCCGCCTTCTTCGGCCGCAATTGCATCTGTCGAATCCAAGGGAGACGTTGTGGATTTGGCCAGCGGTTCTGCAGCTGTCGCGATCGTTGCAGCTGCCTGGTTGACCTGTGCAGGGCTGGGCGGGGTGGATGTGCCCTGTTCCGAAGTGCTGGGCGAAGGAGGCGTGCTGGGGGTGGCTGGACTCGTTTCATAGATTGACTCGCTGGATGTAGACGATCTGCTTACTAGTGCCGAACCTGCTTGAGTCGTTTCGCCGCTGACTGAAGTCGGTTTGGCTGGTGCGCCTGCGCCGGCTTGAGTCGTCTCGACGCCGAGTGACGTGGATTTGGCTGACACGACTGCACCTGCTGAAGCTGCTTCCGGACTACCCGAGGGGGATTTGGTTGGTAAGGGTGCACCTGCACCTGCCAGAGTCGCTTCCACGCTCGTCGGCGTCGATTTGGCTGCACCTGCTGCTTGAGTCGTCCCTTGCAAACCCGGAGTTGATTTACCAGCCATGGCCGCGATTGCTTGAGGTGTTTGTGTTGATTTGCTCTGCAGTGCCGCACCCGCTTGAGTCACTTGCTGATTCGGCAAAGTGGATCTGACCGAAGGGACGACGCCTGCCTGCGTCGCCACCGGCGGGGGCGTGCCGGAGCCGGTCGCGCCCGCCTTTGGAACCGACACGGTGACTTTGCTGGCCGACGTCGCGCCGGCCTGAGGTGGCGGAAAACTGAACGGTGTCGATTTTGCGGGCAGCGCTGCACCCGATTGTGTCACTGGCGAACCAAGCCACGCGGATTTGCTGGGCAGCACAGCGCTGGTTCGAGACGTCTGCGGCGCGGAAAGCGTGGTTGGGCTAGTCGTGGCGGGTGGTGCCCTGGTCCACACGGTCCCTTTAGAAAGCCTCGACACATTCTGAAAAAGAAATAGGGCCGTGGACATAGTGGATAATCTGAATGCACTGGCGAGAAACTACATCCATCTGCGTGCCGTGGACTGCCGTCTCAAACCCGCTCTGCAAGAATACCTCCTCTCGCGCATACCTCGAACCTCGCCGAGGCCGCGGTGAAGCCCCAGGTGGCGGTGGCGGTAGCGGCGGCGTGGGCGCTGCCCGGCGCGTGCCCGCCCAGCAGGGCGACCAGCAGCACGGTGTGCAGGGAGGACGCGGGGCGCGCCACCGGGCGCCACCACATGGCACTGCCCTCGGCCACTGCATGGCCGTTTGCTAGACGACTGCCCCACCCCGCCCCCCGCCACGCCCCACCGCCTTGATAGCGAGAGCCCAGCCGCCGCCCGCGCTTTGCCGGCGCCAAGTGGTGGAGCCTGCGCGGCCCTACACGACGGGGCGGGCGCGGGCGGGGCGCGGCCCTTAGCAGGAGGGCGTTTTGATGTACCGTAATCTCGCAATAATTCTACCGACTGTGTAGCGCTGCCGCGCTGCTGGGTACCCCCTGAGTAGGCACTTTAGGCGGTCCATGAGTGCCCCGCCCTGTATGCCCCGCACCTGGGCCCCGTGGGCTGCCCCGCCCCGCCTCGCCCCGCCTCGCCCCGCCGCAGCAGCCGCAGCCAATCAAGCCGCGCGCCGCACACCTTGTTGCGCGGCAATATCGCCCCAGACGTGCCAAAGTGCCTCGTAACTTATGGATGTCCCCCGCGCGCCCAGCGCGAGCCTCTCCTTGTCCTTGAGGAGGGCCAGGGTATAGGGGGCGGACGACGACGCCCCCGCCCTGGGGGTTATCCATAAAGTACACCGGTCCGTTGGAGTTATTGTCAAGCCCGGGGAGGGCGCGGGGCCGGGGGCCGGTTGGGTTAAGGAACCTCTCCAACTCTGCCCCTCCACCGCCCCCACACACACACGTAAATGGAAACCACGATGAGGATAAGGGGGAAAGGAGGCAGGGACGGCGCGACCCCTTGACCTTACGAAAGCGCACCCGAGGGCATCTGTGCCCGGACACCTGGATGGTTGGTCTCCCCCCTTCGTCGTCCTTGCCGCACAGCTTGGTCGCTGTCCCCCATCACCCAGTTGGAGAGCAAATGCGTCTGCTAGCCGGTCGGTATGCACGGGTGCGAACGGGTTTGTCTATCGGCGGTGGCTAGCCCCGTGCCGAATAGGCAACCCGTCAACGCGTGTGCACGCGGGCTAGTATACTCCTTTGCTCCAACAGCGACCAACCTGTTCAAGACCCAGACCGGCTCTGGTGCTGGTGGTGGATATACGCTGCGGTGAAACATTTCTCAAGGTAATACATTACTTTCCCAGTGCGAGTTGCGTGTTGCGCACCGGAAGTGGAGCCGTGGAGGCCTCTTTCAGCAGTAGTGGTAGCAGTAACAACATCAGCACACGGCCTTTTCTCCTCATATCGTGTCATGCGGCGGAAGTCATTTCCGGTCGGAACAACCAAAACACGTCCTCGCGGCCAGGTTGGCGAAGACGTGACCATGCGAGGCCACGCGCCCGCGTCGCGCAGGGGCGCCGCCCTCGGGGACCCGCCCTAGAGGCCCACCCGTGGCCAGCCGGACTGGACGACCGCAGAGGAGATTTCTACCCCCACCCCACTCTGAACCCCCACCTGTCGACGTTTGCGGAAAGCGGCTGCAAAAGCGAACAGAATGCCCGCAATATTCCCCTGCCGCGCCCGTCCTCCCTCGTCCCCCGGTCCGCAGCGCCACCACGAAGTAAGAGTTCCTTTTACTCCGTGGTGCCACGCCGCTCATGGCCAATGATGTCCACGGCGGCGCGGCCGAGGTCCCTCCCTTGGCACGCCGGGGCGGCCGGAGCAGGCGAAGGGGCCGGAGCGGGGGACGACTTCTTTACGAGGGTGGCCCGAGAACGATCTAGTCTGCGCACGCAAATGGCTCGGAAAGGTCTTGGGGGCGGGCGGGCCTGTGTGCCGTGCCGTGCGCGCTGTGGTGCGCCTGGTCGGGCGGCACGTCGCTGTGTGTCAGTCCAGTGGGCATGTCCTACACCCCCCCAAACCCTCACCCACGGAGGGGTAGGAAAGGCCTCCGGGAAGCACCCTGGCGGCGATGTCGTAGTGACTGCCACGCCAGCATGGAGGACGCACCGCGCCGCCTACCCGCTCTGGGGCTGGTCCTGGTCTTAACCGCCTTGGTGCTCCCCACAGGTAGGAGCGGGAGGGAGAGAAAGTGAGAAAAAATATGGGTTGGAGGGAGGGGTGGGAGCGAGAAAGTAGTCGCGCGGTTCGCGTCGATTGGGCGATTCCTTCCTTACGGACCCGGTCATGGGGCCTCTATGAGTTCCTATGGCATAGTCCAGGACCTTCAGAGGGGGGACCATGGTTTGAAAATGGGGAATCCGACGTCGAAACAATATCATTTCGATGTGAATTTCTCTCGGAATTTTTCTCAACGTGTGATGTAGCCGCCCCCGCCCCCGCGCCCGCCCGGGCCCGCCGCCGAGGGCGGGCGGATTGGAAGCGGATGGGAGATTTGGTCCAGCAGCTGCAGCGGCGACACTTTCATTACTCGTCAAGCCGAGTCAGAGACGCTGCTGCTGCTGCTGCTGCTGCTGCTGCGGTAGTCTCCCTCCCAGAGGAACGGAAGAAGGCGTCCGGGGGCTCGCGGCCCGTCCGTCCATCCGCTCGTCGGTCCGTCTGCCCGTCGTCGGTCCACCCCCGTTCTCAACGGGGATTATCCGACGCTGTCGGATTTGTGGCTGGCCGTCCCGCCGAGGCGAAGCTTCTGCTGGTCATTTTCTCCCTCCCCCCCCCCTCCTCCCTTTTGTGGTGGAGGTGAGGATGAAGGGGATAGGGGAGGAAGAAGTTTTATATTTTCGTTCGGGGCGTTTATTCCCCCGCTCCTCCCGGCTTTTCGCGAAACATAACGACAGGACGACTCTATTCTCTTTTACTAGCCGCTGTAATAGCGAGAGGGAAGCGGACGGTCCGGGCTCTGCTCTGCTGAGAACGCGGGGGAAAGGGGGGGAGGGGGGGCATGTAGGCGCTGGCATCGGCGTAGCCTCCTGGTGAGGGTTGGCCGACGTTGGTCGTGATGGGTGCCGGTGCTGGTGCCAGGGCTGTTCGCGGTGCCCGAGTTCTCCAGGACGACCACGACGACGGCCACCCCCAACACGACGCGGGCCGCGAGCTCGAGCGGGCCCAGTGGACCTCTGCCTGGCACCGTGACGTGTGCCACGGCGGAGCAGGCGGGGTCCGCGTCGGCGCTCCCGGCCGCCTCCCTGCGCGCCATCCAGCCGCAGCAGGCGCTGTCGTGCATCGCCTTCCTGGGCAAGGACCCTCTCGGCGAGGACCAAGCGCGCGCCGTCTGGGACCTGCTGCTGCAGGCCTACGAGACGGCCGACATGGTCCCGGATGAGACGCTCCGCCTGCTCGGGTGGGTGGCCGCCGGCATTCCCCCGGATCACATCGCCAACCTGTCGCTGAGCGAGTTCGACACGGTGGCGGCCCTGGGCGTCTTCCACAACCTCAGCTTGGACCAGGTGAGCCAGTCAACACAAAAATCCTTCGGCCAGAACCTGAGAGATAAAACATAATAAAAATGCACACTGCTACAGCTGTCCGCCATGGCGGATTCCGTGCGCTTCCAGTGGTCGGCCAAGGAGCCCGAGGACCTCAGCTACCTGGACCTCACGGCCCTCAACCACATCCTGTGTGGTTTCAACGCTTCGGACGTAGCGCGCATCCATGCCGACGCATACAAGTCAGTTGTTTGTTGTTTTCAGTCACAGAGCTTTGCCTCGGAGAGCCAGAGTTGTGCACGCGGGGCAAGATTTGCCTTCGGAAAGCGAGCGCGAGGCGAGGCAGGGTTGTGCACGGCCGCGGCCGCGAGCCAGCGCGAGGCAAGATTTTGCTTCGCGCGCAAAACTCTGCGAAGAGCTCTCCCTCCACTGCACGCTCGGCGTACAGAGAGGCGGCGAGCTCGTTGTCGCTGCTGCGCTGTCCGGGGACGCCAGGCGCTGCGCCCGTGCCGGGAGTGGGCGGGAGCTCGGGAGCGGACCTGGCCAACCCCAACCCAACCCTCAACGCCCTGCCTTCCCTGCGCGTCCTGGCGTCCATGGCGGAGAGCGGGGACGCGTTCGGCGACCCGGCCAGCTGGTCCGCGGCCACGGTACGCGCCATCGGCTGCGTCCTGGTCGGCCTCCCCAGCGCCTCTCTGGTGCGCATCCCCGTCCACTCCATGCATGCCATGCTCCAGGCCCTGGCCGGCGCCGATCAGCTCATCGTACGCAAGTGCATGTACGGCACGCCCGTCATCGCCCAGGTACCGTACTGTGGTGGGAATCGTCCTCGTTACTGACCTGACCATCATAATGGTGACCTTTTCTTTGCCTCCGAGACGCAGCGGCTGTCATCCGCCGAGCTGCCGCTGCAGAGCGCGTCCACCTCCACCGCGGTGCCGACCTTGATGGGCGCCTCGCCGTCCAACTCCACGACCAGTAGCAACAGCAGTGTTCCTCCTGGCGCACCTGGCATGCCCCACCCGGCAGGACTCGCCGACCAAGCAGTCCGAAACGGAACCCAACAGGGGTCACGACCGGCTGTTCCTGGCTCGGGGGTCTCTGTATTCGACCAATATTCTCGGTTTTCACTTCTGGCTGCCACAGTGGTGACAGCCAACATTTGGGTCAGTCTAGAATGATATATGGTCGGGGAAAATTCTTTTTTAAAAAAGGCAATTTGGTTTTCAATTTATGATGGTTTACTTTTATCTTTTCACAACTGAACAGTAAAATAAAGGTGTATATAATATCAATAACTTTCAAGTTCATTTATGTTATATTTGTATACATGGAATGTTGATACCAATATGCAGAGTATCGCCTGCAATACAGCTGCTAAAAACAGAATTCTTAGGATCGTAAATGCAATCAACTGCTCGCCAGAACATAATGCAAAGTAAAGCTACCAATATTTGTAACTGATCAGTACAAAATCATCTCTGTTTTTATATAGATCACAATAAAGTACTTTGAGAAAGCAGATCCAATAAGTTGGTCCAAAAGAATTACAAAGAATTTTTCATTCATCATATACTGAACCAAATTAAAGAAGAAATTAAGGCTGTGTTGTAAAATCATACTAAGGCTAAATACAGTACTACAGAAGCCTTCGGACGGAAATTTAAACAAAATATTTGAAATCAGTTCATGCAATTTTACAGGTTTCTCTATGGTCTCTTAAGTAAAAGATTAGGAACATTAGAAAACAAATTTGTTCCGTTTATTGTGAATAGTACAATCTCAGCAGCAAGAGTTGACCACACTATCAAATATGATTATTTGTCTTGTGTACTTGTACTGAAACAATTTACATACGGATTTTGTTTTTGATTATCATTGATTTTCATGCCCTAAATCAGAGGTACTCTAACTGCATATCACATGCCTTAATTACATATGCAGCATATCTTTGAAAAATCACAGATTATTATAGGTAGCTTTAAGCAATTTTGACTCAAAGATAAAGCAGCTGACATTAAATAGGAGCAGTATTCCATGATTACAAAATTAAGAAATTTAACATGATGTACCACATACTTTGAGAAGAATTCAACAAATCCTGCCACTTCTAACTGCAACCAGTTAATGAAAAACTTATCTTTGATTACTTTTACTATCTAGCTATCTACTTATGCAAAGATGACCTTGTTATCCTTTCAAGGATGGCATAACAAGTTTGATTATTGTTGGCGTAGAAAAGTCTGATTAATACAGCTTTTAATAACCACTACATATCTGAAACTACAGATATTGAGGACCATTAGAGGTTTAACCAAACAGCTGACTGTACTTATAAAGCTAGCTGGGGTTTTCAAAGAAAAATAATTAGGAATTAAGAAGGGGTATCCTACCTCAAAAATGGGTGTACACTGGTTAAACAGTCAATTGAATTGAAATGACTAAAAAAATGACTAAAAATAACTGATGACTGACTGAACCTGACTTGGTCCAACTGATGCAACTGACTTTTTATGACTAAAATCGACTAAATGTGTGACTTCTCTTGGACTAAAACCGACTAAATGTGACTTTTTTATGGGTAAATTCAGCCACAAGTATGACTAAAATCTAAAAATTTGATTGAAATTTGAAATTGAGTTCTTAGCATCAAGTATGACAAATTGCACGATTTGAGGTAATGACTGGAAAGGACTAGTTTTCAACTAAAATCGACGTAGAGTGACTAGTTGTGACTTTTTGTGATTGTTTAAAAGGGTTTTTCTGACTTTTCGAGACTAAGGAGACTCGGAATGACTGACATGACTACAAGTGACAAGAAGGTAACTAAACACGACTTTTTTGCTCCCCGCACACTGACTTTTTGAGGTGAGGTACCCCTTCGGTAGGAATCATGACAAAATTTATCACACTTATCTCATAGATAGATAGAAAATATGTCTGATAACACTACAAGTAGCATTCACAAAATAAGATAAAAGATTCAGTAATAAATATGTATAAAATATTTTAAACTTTGGATAACATTGCTGGAACATCATATAAAACATTTGGTAGCTAGCTTAATTATTTGAATGCATTTTCAGCATATCTTATCATTGTATAGAAATATGAAATTATGTGTACATTTGTTTGTGAAAAGTGCTTTAAAACATTGCAAATCATCTCTGGTAAAAAGAAAACAGAATTGAAAAAAAATCAAAACTGTCTATGGATTTTAGAATTGGAAACAGTTGAAGGTGCTCCAAAGGAGATCTGCTGAAAGCTTTGTCAACTACACTATACATTGCAGCATGTTAAATATTGCCCATTAAGTATCACAAATAGAAGTGGGAAAACACCAAATTTATACATGGTGATGAAAGGAAAACAAAAATAAACTAGCATTGACCCTTTGGATTTGGCACCAGCAGTAAGATTGCTTTTACCATTCCCTCTCACATTAACCTGTAGCCAATTTTTGAGAAAAAAATAATCTTCACAGAGATTCTAAAACTTTGCTTATCTAATAAAAAACCCGTAGTCCAGTACCACATTATGAATGGATACAATGACAACAAATGTTCACTATGTTACATATCATATAGGGAAAGAAATGAACTTACTTTTATAGCTTGCTTTGAGGATGAAATTAACTTTCAGAACAAAGAATACTTTTAATAAATAAAACTACTTATCAAGTACGTAATTTGACTGAAGCAATACCACCTATCAGCAACCAGTAACCACAGGTGCACTTGGTACTTGAAGTATGCGGTAATCGATCACCTCATAAAAAACCTGCAAGTATATCAGTAATAGGTTAAAAAAGTCCTTGTAAAATAAAATTCAAAGATAAGTTGTGGAGAGAAATCATGGAATAATGCATACCCTCGCATTATCACCTCCAAAGAAAATGTTCCAGTGCTCAAACTGCATAAAGTTAGATGTTAGTGGTTAGATTATTACCTCAAAATCTTCACCATAAGTTTCAATGCCAAAAGTTTATATACTTACAAGGGCAATAATGCCAACACTCCTTTTCCATAGGTTGTTTCACACAAGGCCAGGCAAGGTGCATGGTGGGATGGTACAACCATTCTTCTCACGACGTTAGTGATAACACAGTCTGGGGCAATTCTTATAGCAGCAGCAGAGCATTTTTCAGCCATTTCCTCATCACGAATAGCACTCTTCTCTCTGGCATACATTACTGCAGCACTCAGCTGAACAAAGGCATTTTCGGGCCATGCAGTAAGTGCACGTCTATACAAAATAAAAACAAAAGGAAACCCAATTAGTGTAATCAAGACTATGACCTTTAGTTCCACCCTCAGCATACAGCTAAATCACCTGAGAAGCTCTTTAGCAGGCTCGGGCCTCTTTTTCTGAAGATGCCATGTGGCACCATAAATTGCAATGTGTGGAGTGAAGGCATCACCAACAACACTGGCGGGCTGATCTCCATAAATTCTTTGCCATTCAGGTTCCCGAGGATACAACTCTTGGGCTCTAATTGCAGCGGCTTTCAATCTAAACCCAACCCATTCTGTAAAAAAATAGTTTCAAGTAAAATTTTTGTAATAAAATACTTGGTACAGTTTCAAATTTTCAATATGTCACACATAAATGAGCACTTACCAAAAAAGCAATAGCGACATGAAGCTTGCAAGCCCCATACAGCGGCTTGTTGTTGAGGACTCAAATCTTTCAAAGGTGTAATCTGTGCAATTTCATACCACATATCCTTTAAATTTGTGTTCCGATTAGCAAGGTGAACCCAAGTTGATTGAAGAACATGTTCCACACCCTCTAAACATCGCCTTAATAACGCACCATCTTCCCCAGCCCACTCAACAGTCTGAATTAGAGCATCTATTTCTGATAGCTCTACCCTGCTTCTTTCTATCTCTCCATGCTGTAACAAACACGACAATCAACTCGAAAATATTTTGAGAAGGGGAAAACAAATTTTGTGGAAATTAAAAAATACCTTGTAATATAGCCAGCATAAAGTAAAACGCAGGACAACTGCGCCCCAAGTACTATGGGGTACATGCAGTAAGTCTCGTAGCCTGTATATGTGTCGGGACATTTTGGTTTCATTAAACTCGGGCAAGTTCCACAAAAGTGGACCATGCAAACCTTTGTAAACTCTCTCAAGATCAGCAATATCTATGCCCTAAAAGAAATCTCATTATTAGAATACAATAAGCTAAACATTGGATTTGAAACAAAGTTACAGAAAAAATATTAAAGTTTGAAAGGAGTATGAATAAATCACCATAAACTTTTCATTCATAGTTTGATGTTTCACTTTAAATGTTCGTTAAAAATGTGAGCCCTAGCCTCTCCATTATTGATCACTTGCAAAACCTACTAACCGGATCTTCCTCCTCTTCCACTTCAGGAGACGACAAGTCTGGAGAATCTGGCGCCTCCGGGGAAGGATTAATCTCAGTGCCTACGTCAGAATCTGGCTCTGCCATGGCGAATTACACGATTGTCAGCTCTAAGACATAAGATGTGTTTACATATTTTCAGCCCATGACAGAAACAGACGACAAAACAGTCAACAAATGACGACCGACCAAATCAATGTTTCTCCTCACTACGACTACGGGCAGGAACGGAGGATGAGAATATTACGGCGAATTCAAACGGCCGCGAGTACGTTTTTTTGTGATTTTTTGGTGTTTTTGCTTGAAATATTTACATAAAGTGAAAACAAACTGTTATTTAAAAAATAAATATATTTAAACTTATTAATTTAACATTAATAAACCTAGTGGTTTTTCCTAACATATGATGGTATAGGTAGTTTAATTCCTTCCTTGGCTTCAAAAAATGTATACGATAAAACAATTTCATCTTTAGCATACAATTTTGGATCATCGTCATATTCAGGGTCAATGTAGAAAAAAACTGGCATGTCAACCTGAAATGAAAACAAAAAACTGATACAGGCTTTTGTATAATTGGATTGTAGATAATAGTTGACCAGAAAGCTAGTTACCCAAGTAGCTTCTTCTTCAACTTCACGCCAAGGCGGTAAACCGCGTTAAAATGCACATTGAAGGTGCCGCATTGTAACGCGCATTGCCGCCTTAGCGCTACTAGGGTACCAACCTGTTCATGCGGGTTCAATCTTTGTTCTTCAAAACAGAAGCATTGAATCTTGTTGAAATACTGTCCTGCTTCATAAGGTATCACATTGTAGGTACTAACTCCAATTATTGCTTTGTCTGTGGGGTTTGTGGCTGTATAAAATGCTAGGGCTGTCTCACCAGGAATGACCTGCAATAAGGGAGGGTGAAATATGTAAACTTCCATGTTAGGGTAAAATTTAAAGAGTCTGCATTTTAGATAAATACCTTTAATTGAGTCTGTTGCGGTTTGAAATCCCACAGCATGCCTGCTGCTGTATCAGAAGTAAACCTTATAGTAAGTTGTCGTTCAGGTCTTTTAGAAAGAGTAGATATTTTATTCGCATCATGGCCAACTTGAACTTCTCCACCTAATCCTGTTGTCTAAACATAGGGCAATGGCATCAAATTGTATTATAACAAAACTAAAAATTGTTCTGGTATTAAATTCTGTACAGCTGACAATTTTGATAGGTACTTACCTGACAGAATATTCTATACATGGGTACTGCTGCATAGCTGAGACCAGCGATAAGAACACCTCCAGCAGTAAAGTAGTATAAAAGTGATCGAGCCCCTTCATCTGTACCGTTTGAGGGCTGCCTCCATAATGAATTGGACATATACAAGTGACGTTTTGATGTTAAAGTTGGGCAATTCTTTGCAAGCAAAACTGGCTTTTGTAGACTAACCAGGTGCTTCCATAGGACCATTTTGAAAGGAGAAGATTTCTGTCTTTGTCAAGTTTCTGTGCAGACATGAAACAACATTAGGTTAGGCCCGGGCACGTAATCGCAATTGCATAACAAAATACTGAAGTTGACACACACTGTGGTATTTTCCTTCAAGAAAATCTTTGTAATTGAAATTTATATTTGCCTGTTGGTTGTTTCACACAAAAGTAAATAACGAATGAACAGAAATTGAATGAACACTTCCTAAATTTCTTACTAGAAGGAGAAGGTCGTCACAACTCACTGGACTGCGTCAACCGTTAAAGAATAATGATAAGAAAAATAAAGCCAAAGATAAAAACAACTTGGACAGTCAAATTCAAAGATTTACAATATTTAAACGGTCTAGTACTGTTTGCTTAAATATTCTTTGGTCGAATCAAAAGAGAGTCAACTTACATTCTTGTTATTAAAGTCGTATGTGTTGCTACTTCTGCCTAGCTGTCTGCTCTACGAGCGTCGTCTGCTTGGTCATGAGAAATAGAACGTTACGTAATTTAAATCCTTCAGGAAGACTGGCAGATTAAACAGCATTAAAGTGTTAAGTTTTTATGTTTTTATGGTTATCTCGTATGATTCCAGAAAGATAAAATGTGTAGCCAAACCACATATTAGTTATTAGTTGATTAGTTGGTTGCGTGAATTCGCGGACTTTTAGAAAGGGTTAAGATCAACTGATGAAGCTACAGCTGTCAAACCCCAGTTATTATGTTTGATAATGCTGAGTACCTTTGGAGATGACTTAGAAGTGTTTAAATTTTAACTTAATGACAATCTAGAGGGTAGAGATAAGGTGTTCTACATGGAACTTGCCAATAATGACTGTGTTGCAAAGTGTGAAGCAGCTAGAGGAGCAAAGTGCAAAAAGCTTCACACTAAATTTTGCACTGCGGCTCGGGGTATTTTGTGACTTTAGGGCTTACTCTAGGTGGAAAAACGTCGAAGAGGGTTAGAATAAGTATGAGGATCAGGGACCAGTGTAATGCCAAATGCTCTATCATATATAATTATTACCATTCTTACTTTCCTTTGTCATGCCGATGGGATGTTCAGTTGAAAGCCCAAATCATCTTGTCAGAAGTAGTGTCTTTGAACATGCTAGTTCACGGTGAAGGTTAATTAAATGATTTTGTTTCAAAGGGAGACATTTATAAAAAGTTGACAATTGAAAATGTTAACTGCAAATCTGACAAACAGAGGGACGAACATGAGGGAGAAAAACTATATAATTATGATCACACATGGTTTTGTAAAACCTTTCGCAACCTTTGTATACTAATAAACTTAAGATGCTTTTAAAGCAGAACTATATACAATTTTTTAAAACAATGAATGCAGTCAAATTGTTATTACTTTTAGAAGTTTAAAAGTCTATTGTACAGCAACACGTATTCTGTTGAAGCTGAGCCCATGATCTGCCTACTGCAGATACAAACAGTGGCATTTGAAGATGTAATATCATAATTGTAGCCATAAAATCCGTTCCACTTTTTAGCACCATTCATTTGCTAGTAGGAAAGAAAGGAACAATTAAAAATCATTCCACCCAAAAACCAAAGTTCAATTTTTTAATAATATTAAGTTCTTACAGCTATAGCTTGCTCTTTGGTTATTTTCCCATGAGACAATTGAAACAGAGCATTTTTTAGGAAAATAAGATTTAGCGCAAAGGTCTCATAAATAACTTTTTGGTTCAGACAATAGTGGAATTTTTGAAAATCCCTAACATATTGACTGAAATTGGAAAGTTCTCTGGAATCTGTAAGCAGTTTGATTAAAGCTGTAAATCTGGTTGTTTGCTCACTATTATACTTTTAAAAATTAAAAGAAAAAGTAATAATGAATGTTTGTATTCTTACCAAGTTTGAGAAACCTGTCTTTCTTAATTACTAAATCTTGAATGGCTACACAATAACATCGCTTTGCCTGTAGGATCATTTCATGATTTCCATGAAGTACACCACTAGGTCCAGAGTGGTTTTGAATGAACTGCTCAATATTAGTTATTTTATCTTTCTTATCAGAAGCAACAGCAATGGCTAGCTTGTTGAATAAACCTACTGTTATATTAAAAAATTCTTCTCCTTTCATTACTAATTTGCAAGCCTTGCAGATCCAATCTGTTTGAAGAATATTTGCAGTATCCATGGGAACCACCATACCTAGTTAAAAACGATTTTATGAACATATGAAAAGGTTCAGCTTTACTGAAAAATCAACAACATAGCTCAGGGTAAATGCAGCTGCAGT
Source organism: Frankliniella occidentalis (assembly GCF_000697945.3). Taxonomy (NCBI): domain Eukaryota; kingdom Metazoa; phylum Arthropoda; class Insecta; order Thysanoptera; family Thripidae; genus Frankliniella; species Frankliniella occidentalis. Next base: position 471,464 of record NW_026267273.1, on the reverse strand, counting down.
ATACCTTTACAATTGTTGCAAAGCAATGATGACAAGTATAGTCCCATTTCTGAGGGGTCAAAGCATCTCTGACATTTACAAGGTCCTTTTCCCCTCATATTTCGAAAGAGTTGTCTTGAGTATGTTGAAGTTATACAAGGTATACTATTTTCTCTGTATGCACTGAGTATTTGTCCAGCCTTTATATCCGTAGATGCACAAAGTATGAGATCAGCTGGATTTTGCATGTGATATATATATTCTACATTTGGGTTGCACGAATGTTGCGCATAAATTAAGTCAGAAGCATGAAATCCGGCACCCTGAAAATTTAAGATAAAGTGTATTGAAAAGATTTGTGGTGTAAGAAACTATACCAATAAATGTGTAATATAAACTCACCACTCTTGGCACTGAAATGTGGACACCATCTTGCAGCATAGCGATACTCCACAGATTTGATTTCACAATAGAACCTAGTTGCATTATATCTTCTGGTTTAAATTGCGAAAGCTTCAACTCATTTCTTATCAAATGTACAGTCAACAATAATGTCTGATCGGTCTTCTCAAAGTCATTCACACCTTCCTTTTTAAAAAAATTCAATAGCTCTTCTGATTTTCCAGAGAGAAGAACACGGAGGACAATAATCCATGCACCTGACTTAACGGAGATGGTTCGCCAGTCATTCCTTAGACTCTCTAGGGCAGAAAGTAGTTCATTTATCGTGACTCTAGACTACTCCAAACAGACTTACTATGAGAAAAAAAAATAATTAAGGCATATTCACCAGCATTAAAGCGATAGCCTCCATTCTGCATAGCTTGGCATTCCAGTTGATGCAGTTCCGAATTCTCGCAATCTACTCCACATAAAGGCCATCCACAGCCCTCACACAAATACGACATTACATCATATATAATAGGACGAAGGCATCCAAGACACACAGGTTGTGATCCATTCTGTAAAATGTACACGGCTTTTGTGATATTGATAGAAATAGGATTATCATAAAAGAGATGGTTCTATTCTGCAAACTCACCGGACCAACACTTATAGCCTGAGATTGAAAAATTTCTGTACCACAAGGTATGTTTTTAGATGCTACCATTACAGTTGGCTTCGAAGACTCTTTTAATAGCTTATAGTATTCTTTCGACTTAGATGACTCACTTAAAAGTTTTTTGTATTTTTTGGAACACGGTTTTTGATGAACTTTCCAATGTTCTTTTGAGCAAAAATATTTTCCACACTTTGCACAGTCTTGTTTTGCTTTCTTCTCACAGTGAGCACATAGTCCTCTATAGTCCAGTTCCTGGTCACCTTAACACATGCAAGAGAAATGGGTAAAATGTAACCTCATTGACTATAACTAAGGAAGCAAAATGTATTGAAATTACCACTTAGGGAGTCTACTGGTAGTACACCGGAAGCCATTTCCTTCCTCTTCGTCAAATCTCACAAAACCACCACAAGATTAACCCACCACAAGGAATCACACTTAAAACTACGTTTAGTAGCCTAGCCTCGAGGTTGAGGAGGAAAGTCTCGAAGGGTATTCCCCGCCCCGCCAAGGTTAGCAGTTTTTGATTTTTGTTTTGTCTGGCTTAGGACAAAGGTCTAAAGTCTGATGGAAAAAAGTCAATTACAGTAAGACTTGTATGAAATGGTATCAATACACTATCGCGTACCTTTAGTGTCCTTTTCATTTTTTTGACTTTTCTGCAGTAGTTGGTGCAACTGATGGCTGTGGGCATGGGATCACGTGGTACCATGATGGTACAGAAAGGGCGGGACTTATCTTTGCAATCTGCAATAATGCCCAATGCCCGTCGTTTCGGTTCGATCGGTTCCGACACCGGTTTACCTCTTTTGTCTTGATAGTCACCTAACGCCCGTGACATATTCACATCGCATTGCCCCGTCCCCATGCACCTTGCACCTTGCTGGTAATAAAACATGTGAGGAGGTAGGGTATTACAACAGGTTGTCATGGATACGACGAGCACAGGTTTCTGGTACTGGTGACACCTGCAGTAAAATTTACAAGTATATAACAAGATTGTCGGTCATCAACGCGGTAGCACGCGTTCAGATTATCTCATCATCTTTTAAAATAATAAATTTTTGTATCGGAACATAATAATCAGTTGTATAAAGTTCCCACTGTTTGAATGAATTATGTCAGACAGTGAAGAACAGAGTTTACTCAGCAGTGTCTTTGCTGAGGAGAAATTAGAAAGTGAAGCAATCCTTGTTTGTGAAAATTCAAGTAATGCTGTTGTGTGCATGAACAATTTTCAAATATTTAATTCAACACCAAATTTGTTACGGCGAAGTAAAAGTGAACCTGTGCTAAAATGTACTGATGGACCTGAAAATATATCCATTCAGAGTGAACCAATCCATAAGCTGCAAGTGTCACAAATTATCACAGGAAGTCAGCAGAGCCATAGTGATCTTGATGCAGCTCAAAACTATTTAGAAACTGACAGTGAGCTTAGTTTTGGTGATCTGTTTCGTTTAAAAGACTCATCAAGATCCCAAAATCATCGAGATCCTGTCGTCGTTCTTTGGGAAAGGAGCGATAAACAAGAAAATATTGAAAACGATATAATTGTAAAATTTTATCTTCAGGGTGGGGAAGTGTTTACTCAATCATTTTCCAAATTTTCCACAGTTCAAGAGATAAAAAGGGTTGTTTCAGAAATGTTTAAGGTTCCCTTTAGAGTTTTGCAGTTAGATCAGAATAATATTTGTTTGCAGGATACTTTATATGTAACTGAAATAGCGATTGAACGGTTTGGTTGTGTAACTCTACAGCTATCTTCTCTTGAACCTGAGCGTTACCCTTTGGTTTTAAATAATGTTTATCCTGACTTGCCAACCAATGATGTTTTGACAGTAGTTGTGCATTCAGGGGAACATGTGAAGGAAGTTATTGTTGAAATAGAAAATCGTGCAATAATTAAGCCTTTCTTAGGGGGCTACCGTCACAAAGTAACACAGTTAGAGTATCACCATGCATTCACTCAAACTGCCCCGAGGCCATCCAAAGTAAATATCATAAGTCGTAATACGCAGACCCCTGGGCTCAGCAAGATTGTCGAGACTAGTAAGCAGAAGTGTACCCAAACCAGTCAATCCAATGAAGATTTGAAAGGAAATATAATTATAATAGGTGATCCAGAAAGACGCTTGAAAAAGATGGAAATGGAAAACAAGACATTTGAAGAAAAGGTGCTCTTGATTCAAAGAAATTTGCGATCATGGCTAGTACGGAAAATGATGATGAAAATGAAAGAAGAGTACAAAAGGTGCATTTTGTGGGAAAAACAACAGATGCTGCAAATTAAAGAGGAAAAGGAGGCCAAGCAAAAGGAGAGGGACAAAGCACAGACCAAACCTGAGACAAGAGGTCATTTTGAACTGCTTTATCATAATTTGGAAGAGTGGAGAAAATTGGAAACTGATCGCATTAATAATTTGGGTAGCATAGCTCTGCGTAAATCTGAATCATTTTCTGTGCTAGAAATGGAAATTCAATACATCAATTCCATTGAAAGGCAGCGAATTCAAGTTAGAGCTCGTTCATTAAATATTTATACAAGTTTCAATTTCAATTGGAAGGTCAAATTTTAATTTTAAACAATTGATATTTTTGTTCCAGCTTAAAGCAGAGAAGAGCAGGAAGGAACAGGAAAAACTTCTTGAAACAACATCTGCTCCTATTAAATGGAGAGGTGTGCATGGCCAGATTCTGGAATTGGACAGTCTGGGGACTCAGCAGGCAAGGTGTTATAAAGTATTGTATGATCAACTTCAGAAAACGAATGTGAGTGCAGAAGAAAGAATTAAAATTCTCCAGGATGTTAAAAAGATTGTGCTTGATAGAGAAAGTAGCCTCACCGGTGAATTAGTGTCATTATTGGATCGTGAGCAACACATAGTTTTGAGGGACATAAAGAATAGCAATATTGATTCACTACGTGATAGAATCAAGTACATCTTCCTGGAGTTCATCAAAGATCCAGGTATCAATCCAGAGGCAAGAAAATACTTGCCTGAAAATAAGTGCCAACAGGTTCAAACATACAAATGTCTGTCATGCCGAAATATTTTACCCTATAATAAGTTTTCATTGCATAGTAAAGCAAACACATTCAGAAAATGTCATAATTGTTGTTGGCTGAGAGAAATAGGAGGTCCTAGAGTGAATGTAAATCCGATTCGTCACATTTTAAATGCAGTGAGGAGAGAAGAGTTGAAGCAGAGTTCCTATACATCAGTAGCTCTCATCATGCAAGAACAAGATTTTTATCATTTGATTATTAATATCTGGCTTGGTCATTCTGCAATAGGTGGATCTGGAAGTCTAGAAGAGTTACGCTTAAGCCGCTGGGATTTCACTCAAAGCTGGTCCCCTTGGAACTGTATTTTACTCACAGCTGCAGAACTTAAAGCACACTTGAGATTCCCCAACCCTGACCAGATTTATTCTTCTTCTTTTGTCAAAAAGATTAAACAGAGACATCAAATGGGACGAATATATTTTTCTGAATTAGCAGCCTATGCTATTAAAAGAACTCCAGACAACTTGAGAGTAAGCAAAATGGTTAGGAACATTAATGCCTCTAAAGTACTTATCAACATGAATCTTTCAGAGTTAAATGAGAAGGATTTCAAATGAGCAAAGGAACTCTCAATCATTTGTCTCTCTCTCTCTCTCTCTCTTACTCACTCGACAAAACAAGTATTGTAGATTATCATTTTTTTTTATATTTAATAAAAATTCTGAACTGTTGAGACATAGAAATAGTGCTGCATGCAGCTAAAACATTTATTAATAAGATAAACACCTACAATTCTCACAAATTGCTATTTTTCACAATAATTGATTGCGTCAGTTTATTATTGAAAATGATCACAGCTCAAAACTTTGCAAGTAACACATCTGATAAACAATGAACACACTTTTAAAAAATTCTGTCTACAGATAGCGTACTTTTTAAGCTCAAGGTTTACATATAGATTTTCGGTCTTCTCATCATAATAAATTGAGGCTTAACCATCAGGGTCACAACAAAGTTAACAATGAATGGACGGACTTTTATCGGTCTCTGCAACTTGTTTTCAAATCTATGATATGCATATTTGCTTCAGAACTACCACCTAAAACCTGTTGACATGAATAAAGTTAAGATGCTTAAATATTTCTCAGCATTACTTGCAGTTAGACAAGTCATACTTAACAAAACTCTCAACCAGTCTATAAGAGCACCCGAGCAGTGACTTGACTCAAAGGCTGACCAACAAGGAAAATAAACTTCATAACATTACAAAAAGGAGTGCAATGATCACAAAACATGATCTCCCAGAGGAGAACTTCATCTTCAGTCGAAGTATTCTTACAAGTAAAAGAGTAAAGCTTCTATACAACACAATAAAATCTTCCATAGCCTCTAAAATTGACAACATAGAAGTTTGAATTTCTACTAAAACAACAAATTGAATTGAAACTTCAGAACAAGCCACTGCAAAACATGGACTTGAAGTACAAATTTGTGACTCTTGGTTGAAATCTTTCAAACAGGGAGTGAAGAAATGCTTCTGTTCTTTCTTAACACTTACAGGGATGTACAATCCAACAAAACAGATATTGAAGTCTTCATAAACCATACAACTACCTCAATTTACTAGAAACCAAGTGGAAAAAAGAAAACTTTGGCATTGGCAGGACGAAATACGATATATCATTCCTTACCCTCATTATCAAAAAGGTACCAACACAGATACTGTACTCATAATTGGAACAATGAAACACCATTGACCACTGGAAGGGTTAAGTAGAGCCAAAGGTTAAAAACAAAAATAAATAAAATGAGATATTTAAAACAAAATACAAATGAGAGCCCATCGTACAATGTCTAGTTTAAAAAGAAATGCACCTACAATAATAAAAATATAGCAGAAAACTGAAAAATCAAACTATTTAAAAATTGAGGTTTTAAATAAATGATATCACAGACATTGAATCTGTGTAATTGGGGAGGAACAAATCATTGAAATTTTAAACAGTGGATATAAGAATACATACGACCTATCCAAATTAAAGAATTCTGCTGTACTTGATTACAGAGAAATTTAGTTAATGAGATGCCAGACATTGTAACAGCAAGAGGGGGGGAGAGAGAGAGAAAAAAAAAGCATCTGACCTGGAAAGCCAGTCATATTACCAATAGCAGTTAAAGACAGTGGACAGGAGAGAGCTGAAATTGGATAAGGCCAAGCTAATATAGATAAATTTCTGAAAGTAATTCATAAGACTTGGAAATATGTAGGTATTTTCAGCGGCTTAAAAAAAGTGTAGTAACAATAATTCCTAACAGCCTTCCTTGCCAAATATGTAGCAATTAGTATAAATAATTTATCACATTTATTTGGCTGGTATTCATTGCACTACCTTGTGTTTTAGATGATTACACATTAGATTCAATATCCATTTTGAAGAGCAATGATTAGATAATAAATGACATTGTTGGAGGCATTTATCACAGTAAGGAATGAATAACAACTTGTTCAGAATATTAATTTGAAGAAAAAAAAATTACGCAATCTTATCAATTATTAATATGGAAACAAACATCCTCAATATTGGTAATGGTTTACAAGATATTGAGCTGATTTGAAGTGCTAGAACAAACCATGAGTTATTAGAACATACATCATTCATCAGAACTGTTAGCCAAACTATTGCATCAATTGAACATTGCTACATTTTCCTTCCAAAAGTATTCAAGAACAAAATTTTCTTATATGGATTGTCTTAGCGCCTCTTCTCCACAATTAAAAACTTGATTAGGTACATTAAAAATTTTAAGCCAAAATAATATCCATAATGATTAAGTACAACTAGAATCCTGGATTTGATGCTAAGTTTCAACCACCATAGACCTGCTCTACCTTGTCCTAATCATCAGTAGTGCTCCACAAATGGAGACATACAGAGTACATAACTGAAAATTTTGAGCCACTACCAACCTTTACATATTTCATATCAGCATTTCCATTTGACTATTTACAAAGTGTAAGGAACAAAGTAAGTATAAGAGTACATATACATGTATATATACATGTGTGAAACTCAACAATCTGTATATACACACATATATATACTGGCCTCAGTTTTCAAAACGAGAATTGAGCACAAACTAACAAAGTTAGATATTAGACATTTAATAAATATAACATATAACACTTTGTATTTTACAACACACAGCAAAAGAAAAAAAAAATTGGTCTTTATTAGACACATGTTGAATTTTTTTAAGCAAAAGCAAACATGTAGTTTGTTATGTGGTGTTGACTGACTAGCTGAATTTAGGTCATGACACTACAATCACAGAGAATCTCTGTGCCACACCCATTTTTTATTTGTGTGATCAAAGCGGTGCGAAAGCCACTGTTGTTGAAGAAGTTGATAGCGTTCGGGACTGAGGAACAAAGGCTTTCCTCTCCTAAAAATAATTCAAAAAAAAAAAGGAAATTAGCCAGGCACAAAGACTGTTTTCTCAACTTACCAGGTTTTTAAATAACGAATACTCACTTTAATTCTCTGTCTTCCTCTCCAAAGCTGTCTAGGTATACTGAACCCCATAGGCAAGCCCGTTTACCACGTATCACAATTATACAAGATGATGTCACAACTAGAAACACAGCTGTCCCTGCTCCACACACTTCAGCATGCTGAAAAACAAAATGATTTTTAAACATACGAAGTGCAACATTAAAAAGAAATTGGAGTGTATATCTAAGTGCTAATTACAGAGTACAATTTGAAGATGTGTTGATTTCTCACCTGAACTGCTTCACAGACCTCAGATTGCTGGCAACAATTTTCTTTAAAGCATACTAACGTACCACACAAAAGACAGAGTGTAGTCTCACGAGGCACTGAATGACACTGAACACACTGCCGCCGAAGGTAGTACTGAAATAAAAGGTATTGTCAGAAGCAGCTTTGATCAAAAAATATGACTGTGTGAGTAGGCTTAAGACAAACAAATCCATTATTTTATCTAGTAAGCATCCAGATAAAAAATAAATAAAACAAACCTGGAATATTCCATCATAAACTTGAGGTAAACTTAGTAACCTAGGTTGTCTCCACAATTTGTGATGGTCTAACAAGAACGCACGAGCAGTCATTTGAGCATTACGTGCAAAAGCTATCAATTGTTCAGCCCAATCCTTGGGAGGCATATGTCCAGGGTTGCCTGGATCTTCAGCAGGCCAACTTAGCACTACAGCAGAGTTGAATCTGTCAAAAGGGGAACATTTTGTCATGCTGAGACTGGAGATGGGTCTCAAGTTGTTGACTTCACTTAAATACAGTAAAATGCTACCAACTTACTTGGCCAAGTTCATTCCCTCTGAAACCAAATCTAAATAATACACAAGTCTCACAAACTCAGAATTTTCGTCCTGAATTTCAGGGAGAGGTTGCTCATACAAATGATGTCGTAATAAGGCAGCAATGCGTAAAAATGGTAAACATAACTGTTGCACCTGAAAGAATAAGTTGGGTAACTTAGATAATTAAAATCTGACAAATTTGAGTTGAGTGTCTTAACTCCAAGCAAATTAATCTTACTTCATTTTCTAATGCTTTCTTATTAAGCAAAATATTCTGTTCTTGTTCTGATAAAGGTTCAAGTGGAGAGTCTGGATCATCCACTCTAACTACACTACGACGGTGCAAAAATATCATTGGTGGAATTTCTGATTCCATGCTGCTAGTGCTTGGTGCAGCAGCAGAGCTGGAAGGGTTGACTCCAAGAGTTGCTTTTGAATCGACTGGTTGAGAATAACCACTGCTTGGTTGTGATTGACTGCTCGCAGAATCAACTTCAGATGTTTCTAGGAAAATTTGACTTGGCTCTAGCAAACGAATAGTCAAAGCCATTCCAGCTTCCAGGGTTGTAACTTCATGTAAAGAAGGCTGCTTGTTCTCAAAAGCTGCACGCCACACATGACGCTCGCGATCTGAGAGACGACACGCTATCTGAGCAAGCACTTGGAAGTATAGTAAATTATAAAGAACTTTTACTACACACAAAAAGTAAGCTGAAAGCAGGAAAAAATACATGTTGAGTTATAACTTGATTTTCAAGAGAGCAAATTCCTGTGTTTTAGGTAAGGTGTTTGACTTACTTTCATCAATATGCAATGGTAAGAGAAGAACCAGCTGCAAAAGAATTGCAGTAGGATCCCTCAACAGTAGGGGTACTTCTTTTTCCAAGGCTGCTAATGCTGTGGTATCAGATTCTATTTCAACTCCAGCAAGTTGCTGCCACAACCTGCTCACAGGCCATACAGCTAGACAACGCGCATGAATTGCCAATACATGTAGTAGAGGCACGATACAAGAACGCTTTGGAGTCAATGGCGAATTAATACTTTCTAGGTCAGTGCATAGATTTCCACCTCTCTGAACTAGTTCCAGTTCTAAATTTGTGCGAGCAATTGAAGCCACAAATAAAAACAAGCTTTGGTGAGTGGTTGTAGTACTTTTTTGCTTGTATTTCCGAGAAGTACAATTAGTCATATCTTCCATTAATTTGCCCATGGCTTCAGGAAGTGTAGAGGTCCTAACAACTAAGGGGTTCTCAAGAAGGAGGTGACTGATTTCGGACACAATTGAAAGAGAACTAGCTGGCCGTGAACGAACCATAGCAGAACATTCACCAAGTTCAGGAGAGAGTGGCAAGACTGAATTAGCTAACTGCCTGCATATAGGGCATGAGTATTCTCCATGGTCAACATCAAGTGATTGTTGCTGCCTTTGTTGATTTTTCAAGGACTGTAAGTATGATTTATGGCACTCTAAATGCAAATGATGGCCACATGTTTGCAAATGAACACCACCCTCCCACCCTAGATTAACAGATAACTGCCAAGAAAGCTGGAAACAAAAGTTTTATTCAGTGACTAAGAGTTATGGGCTAAGTAAGAAATCAGAAATCCAATAAAAAAAGGATAAAAAAGAAGAAAACTTACATCGTCAAACTGCTCAGACAAGAGTTCTACTCTTCTGTCAAAATTGTCAGACAGTTTGTCTTTTATCTTTAAAAGAGCTTGATCTTCATCATTGGTTGGGAGAACAAATTCTTTCCGGCTTCTTCTATGTCCAAGAACACTAGTTGGCTGAAATGAACGGACAAAATATTGGTGAATTGTATCTATGCTAATTCTACCCTCCACGTCACTGACAGATTTACAGTACTATTTACCTGTAGAAGAACAACCAACCCCATTGGGTTCTCAGCGGTACTGAGAGTTGTTTGGTTACAAATAGCACAGTCATATTCTTTCTTACTGACCATAGATGCTGTTTCTTCTTCTTCCCAATCCATTCCATTCTCATCTACAATAACAAGATAGAAAACCAACAAAAAAATAGAAATTGATGTAAATCTAAAAATAACAGTCATATAATTATAGAAATTTCACCGACCAGTTTCCATAGCCATGGCCATGAACTGCTTTTGCTGGGAAGCAAATTCCTCCATTAATTTCTTTTGCCTCTCCTTGGCACGTCTCCTTCTTTCTTCTCGTTCCTCATCCTCTCGCATCCGTTGGACATCCTTAACTACTTCAGGTTTCTTGCCCCACAACTTTTCCCTAGCATGGAAAACAGTATCTCTATAACAAAAAAGAATTAAAAAAACGACGTTAATTTCCTCTTTTTTAGTGAATATACAACATACACAAATTCTTCACAGGGAGTAGACCTTACCTGCACATTGGATCCAAGCTCATGATATGTTTAAGTAATTTTCCAACAAAGAAAGGGCCATCACCTATGTAATCATTAGCCTGATCCTCATTTTGACCTGATGCTTGAGCAGCCTTTCTTTCCACTTCATAAGGATCAAAGCTATCAGGTGTTTCAGTAAGATTTGAATGAAGTTTTAAAAGAAGTGAAATTATACTTTCATTGACTCTCATGGGTACATGCACATTATCTGATCCCTGAAAATAAAGAAGTGATGAGTAAGAGTGGTAACACAAATAATTTGATGGGAAAAAAGCTAAAAACATACTTGTTTTTTGTGTTTCTTTTTGTAAAACTCCGAGTGTCCAGAGGATGAAGGAGCTGGCTCAACTGCTTGCACACCCAAAGCAACCATGTTGCTTCCAGAAGATGATGCAGCTGGCATTCCAGAAGACCCAACAGCAAGCACGTGACGGCTTGAGGAGGAGGGTACAGATTGCATGACTTGCATGCCCACAGGTACCACTTCCGTGTCCAAACCAGCTACAAAGAGGGGTTACTATTATAGAACAATTTCGATAAGAAATCTAAAGCAGAGGCCAAAGAGTTGCATACCTTGTTCAGTAGAAACCACAGTCATGTCACCAACAACAGCAAGGGACATTGAATGAGTTATTTCCCCTTCACCAGAACTGTCATCATCTTCAGTGCTACGTCCACCAGACACCAAAGCTAGACAACCACCCTCACTTGCAGATGCTTCTGATTCACCAGAGACCAACTCTGCGACTTCATCAGGGGATGCAGGTGATTCCACTTCCATTGTGCCATCTCCCACACCTGGTTGAGGTAAAGCAGGGAGGGAAAATGCACCTGCCTGGCTCGAAGAGCTGCCTGCGATCATAGTGAGAGCAGGAGGAATTGTAAGGGAGAGTGGGACAATAGGGTATCGCTTCGGTGCCTGCGACTGCTCCAATGCCAGTGCATGTGGACCTGGTTCAATGCCAGCAGGACTTGGACCTCCATCCAGCGACAACGACCCCCACTCACCTACAGGAAAATTATAAGTTACACCACCTCACTGAGTCCCATAAAATAGCCGAAAATGAGGTAATTCAAAAAATGCAATCAGGGCAACCAAAACTTCAGGCACTGAACATCCAAAAAGAGCACAAATGTATGAGGAAGAAACCCATGCAAGCAGTGACATACCAGTTGCTACGTTCATGCTCTAGTTTTATTAGAAGTCTTCAGGGGAATTTTGAGGAAGGGTTAGGAGAGGTTGGATGAATTCTAGTGGTTACAGTGGTAGTTAGTCAGATATGTTAAAGGGTTCCTGCACTCCAATCTCAACATCTTCTTTTTCATTTCAGATCGTACAAATTTGGCCACAAACAACACAGTTATAAAACATTAATGAAAATTACAGTATTGCAATTTATGCACTGTAGATAAAAATAAAAAACTGTAAGTCTACCTATTTTCAAAGCTTTGAAACTGGGGTGCGACTTGGATTCAAGAGAGGTTTTTGCAGGAATCTAATGGGATTTTCACACATTTGGGGCATGGTTCATAATTGTATGAATACAGTACAATAAATAGATAAGGCAGCAATCAAGATGCCCTTTGGAATCCAGAAAAAGTACAGAGATTTTGATGAGAAAAGCATAAAGCATATTTTAAACAGAGGGGGAACCAAGGTCCTAATTACTTACTTTCTGAGCTGTCATATGATGTCTGGTCCATATTGAGCATCACTGAATGCACAACAGTGCGAAGGTTACTGGAGAGCCAATCGGAATCATACCAGCTCATTAGGTCTCCATCTTTAACCACATGCTGTTCACGGCGTCTTGAAGCTTGGCACACCTAGAAAATGAGATTTCTTTAATGGGTACCTTGTTATTTCAATTAGAAAGTGTTAAGTTAAATAAAAAAGAGCAAAAAATGAATACCTGACTAGGTTCCTCTGCAGGAGATTCAATTGAGAGTGCCATTTCAAGAAGATACAAAGTCAAAGCAATAACATGGTCTGAGACATCATGACCATGAACTGCTTTATGCAAGACAATGAAAGCAAAAGCATGAAAAACTCTTGACTGTAGAACCTTTCGAGGATCATCATAAGCTGGATGACACTTTCCAGGCATTCTATAAGGGGGCCATGGTGGTCCAGAACCTTTGAACTTTCCAGTTTGATGAACACTGGAACACAGGGGATAGATTATTTCTTGACATTCAATTCCCAATCAGAATAATTGAGGATATTCAAACAAATCAAAAGGATACTAACTATTCAGTAAAACGGTCCATTGAATTTTGAAAATCTCTTCGGTGTACAGCTCTAAGAAGAACATGAATTGGATTGTACAACTTGTCCCAAATCCATCCTTTGGGGCGGTACATTCCTTGTTGCATATTTCCACTGGACTCAAAGTTAGGAGCTCGATAGTCAGCAACCTCAGCCAAGATGGATTCAAAGTCTCTACTCTGAGGAAATGGGTAACATTTTTCAGGCATCAGTTCAATAAGCTGGCTGTGGGTCTTATCGCCCATACACAGCAGAGTTCCCATTTCTAATTCTGATATAGAAGCTTCACTGTCACCTGATAAAAAAGAAATATTAAACTTGGACATAATCATTTTTAGTGTATGCTATGAAAAATAGGTTAAAAAAAATTGACATACCAAGATAATTTCTTATGCTAACGAGGGTTGCAAGAAATAGTAAACAGCTTTCAAGCATAGGTGTTTCTAGCTCACTGTCTAATAGGTGTTGGGGATTGGTAAATGTTGCCAAACTCAACCAGTCTTTCATGTGGAATTGATCCAAAACTGTTGTCAGGAAAGTCTCTGGTTGAAGTTGGGTGGCACAAACTTGTAGCAGATACAAGTCAGCATCAACCATAGAATTGCAGAAATTGCATTGAATATATGTCATGGCCTGTCCCTTTATTTGCAAGCCATTACGAACCCACAATCCACTGACGATCTCATAGAAAGCCGCCTGAAACAACCAGAAACATCAAATATATTAATGACATTCCTTTAGCGTGGGGAAATGAAAGGAAATTTTATAAAATTTTAACAATAACACCTATTGAGTAGGCAGAGATCATGTCGTTGTTATCACCCTTTTGAGCCTCAGCTTAGGCCCCCAATATTATAAGGCCAACAGTCCTTGACTTACGGACTTTGAACATTTACCGGTGACCCAGCCAGAAATGCCAAGTCTCAGACGTCTAAGAGGACCATTTAGACGTCTAAGGGGACCATTTAGACGTCTAAATGGTCACCTTGGACATGGCATTTCTGGCTGGGGAGAGCCGAACGGAGCCGAACATATCGCGTAGATGCATTAGAGTAGGTCGGACCACGGCGCGCTACACTGAACTCAGCGTGCGAAGGCAGGGCTCCCACAATATTCCCTCCACCAAACTGACCGGACCATGCAAGCTAAACTTGGTACGCAGCTTCGCATCTTTGGCTGTTGCAGCACAGAGGCCGGACAAGGGAGGCCAGCTGCACTTGTCTCTGACGCTGACGCGTTAGCATGGGAACCAGTTCCACCCAAACCCACCAGGTCAACCTGAAGCGAATCCAAAAAACAACCCCACAGCCACGTACAGCTACATCAGGGTACGTGACAGACGTGACAAAATGGGGATGTAGTGTTAGACAAGTATACATAAGTCCGACATAAGTCTTATACTTTGCGGTCGGACACCAGCTTAGAGTAGAGGTGCTCTACGGTTTTAAGACGGCAACTTTAGCTCATTGTAGAGCCAGCCCCACACAACGGGAAAAGACGAAAAGTCCAGAAATGTGTAATAGAGGACGCGTGGTATGATAATTGTATTAAATGAATGTGGCGTTAAGGGGGTTGTTCTATTTACAGTAGTCACAGTATACTTATTTAAGTCACAGCACGGTTCTTCGGAGGCTCCCCCCCCCCCCTCCTTCCGGTCAGCGTCGTATCGTCACTGCCTTGCCAAGAGAGAACACGATGGGGGAATGACCGGGAGAGAACAAGAGAAACCCCTGTCAGGAGCGCGCGCAAGAGGGAAGTCTGAAGACAAAACGGCCAGCTGGAGAGTGGTGTGACCGGTGTGAGGCGGGGGAGGGAAGGGGAGGGGGCAAGAGGAGTGGAGAGACTACAGTCTTTCTAAAGGGAAGAGAAGGGAGACCACGAGAGACACGCGCGCGAGCACCTCACTCACCGTCAACAAGTATTCTGGCCTAGCTAATTTGCGACCAAGGATAAAGAAAGATGAAAAAAAAATGAGGGGAAAAATGAGGAAAAAACACGTCCGCGCTCTGCAATCAGAGGAAAGGCAGTGGGGGGCGCAGCGGGCAGCCGGAGAGTTTGGCGACATGTCGCAAAGAGACGTCAGCGACGCCATCCGCCTGCCTACGCCCACCCACCCACTGGGGCTGCACATTGCGCCGCGTGTCTGGTCTCTACTCCAGCGGCGCTGTAGTTGCGCTGCGGTGAGACACGCACCAGCAACCTGCTGGCGTTCTAGCTGGCATTAGCTTGAGTCCTACATGACTAGGGGTTTTTAGGTTCGATTTGTTTAGGAAAAAATCTTTAAAATTTTACAAGAAAAAAATTGAAAAAAATAATATCTTTGAAAATTTGCCAAAATTTAAAGAATTAAAATTACTCTACAGGACCCCCCAAAGGGGCTCCGGGGGAGGAGAGTCCCTTGCGCCTCGCGCCCTCGCGCCTCTCGCGAAGTTGTGGGGCGACTCGCCCAGGTCACGACAAGGTGCTTTGTTTAGCGACGTCGCACCCCCCCCCCTTTTCCCCACCTCCACTTCTGTACGCTTCCACTCGCAGCGTTGGCGTTATTCGCCTTTCCGAGAACTGACTCCGCGGTCTCCGCGCCAGGACGCCGCCACCCGCCCGGGCGGCCGCGGTGTTCGCGGGACGCCTCGCGGCTGAGTCACCATAGTCGCCAGTCGCCCGCAGTCCAGTCGCCACGGTGGCCTGCGCGAAAGGGGGGAGGCCCTTCTACCGAGAAAGGCCAGCTTCCTGCGGTGGACTCGTGCGCAACTCCACTCATATATGAGCCATTCGGACGACACGGACGTCACGCAGAGGGGGGCAGGGCGCAGGCGGCCAGGATGCATGGAGGAAGTATGGCAGGAAGCCGTCAATAGGAGGAGAAGGGACACGGGAACAACGGGAGCGCGACCCGCGCAGTGACCCCCAGACAGCCGCACCCTTATCTCCTGCTGCAGTCCAGCGGCAGCGACCTTGCCCTGAAGCCAGTCAGTCAAGCCGTCTGACCACCCGTCTCCATTCACTGCTCGGCGCGGGATACAACGGTTCGTCGCAGTCGCGAGCGGACAGGAGGAGGAGGGAGGGGGGGGGTAACTCAACGCCCGACTTCCGCCCCTCCACAGCCGCGAGCAAGCCCGCGAGTGTGGGGCCGTGATAAGGGAGCCCCCGCTCTCCAGGACCTATCCCATTACACAAACAGATAGCCTTCTGCAGCAGCCCAACAACACCCAGCGCAGCGCGCGGGCTTTGGAATTCCCCCGCGCAGAGCTCGGCTGGACTCCACACTATACAGCGCGGCACACACGCGTGGCCGGGGGGGGGGGGGGGGGGTCAAACACTGTGGCGTCAGCGGAATGAAACCGTAAAGCAGGCCGCACCGGTACCACCCACCGGCCGGCCGCCGGCCGACGGGAAGGGTTGGGTAACCAGGACAACCCGGTCGGCGAGACGAGGGCCCCCTATGCCGCGTCTCCGAGAACGAAAAGAGAAGGGGGGGGGGATAAACCAGCAGGTGCGGGAGCTCGGCAGGAGCCCCGATCATCCAAATGAGTCCTAATGACTTCCAGCGACTCGTGTGCCCGATTGGGCGCGGAGGGGAGAAAAGATTGGGGGGAGGGGGGTATCAAAGTGACGAGGAGGAAAGAAAACGGAGTGGGGCGCAATGGAGAGGGAAGGCGTGTAAACAGCTAAGCTATCCGAGCCGAGCCGGGCCGAGCCGAGCCAGCATACCGCGCTGGTGGGGCAGAGACAAACAGGTACGGGGCGGGGAGCCGCAGCCAGTCCAGTCTCAGTAGTGCCTGCCTGCCCCGCCGGTCCGCCGGTCACCAGGGAGACGCGACGTCTCGGTCCGGCCCGAGTGACAACACCGCGAGAGACGCGTCGCGAGACGCAATCGTCGCGACTGGCCGCGCTCTCCGCGTCGCGGGCCGCAGCCAAGTGAACCACGACCACGACCGTGCCCTGCAGTGACCCGGGATATACGGCACACGCGTCGGCGGACAATGTACGGGTAACTTTTTCCGGCACGGGCCATCCCGCTACACTTTCCCCCCAGAAGGCGGCGCGCTCTTCAGTATGGCCTCTTCCGAAAGGGAGAGAGGTCCGCTCTACAGCGCAATGCAGCGCGTTCGTTCTAGGTTTCTCGGGTCGTAATGTCTTTGTGCCGCTAGAACCGGGCGCCGCGCCGCCTCCGACGCCTTGGACGGTGATTCACAAGTCCTGTCCTTGAAAGTTACCACCTGTGCTACTACAGGAGGGGGAAGGAACGGAAAAAAAAAGGAGGGGGGATGCGAGGGAGGCAGCCAGCTGAGAGTGAGACATTAGAAGTTTAAAATGAAATTTAAGATTTTCCTTCCTAAAAGGCATTTTCTTTCTCTACAGATTTCCAACTAAATCAACACTAATTATACTTCAAAATGGTATCATCAAAGACCCTATTGGTGCTTCTGCTAGCTCTTGCTATTGAGGCTCAAGCAATTAATGTGGCGGAACCAAGTGCTGTGGATGTAGCTCGCATGAAAACCATATTCTTGACTCAACATTTGTGGAGAAATGTTTCAAATCCTCACTTCACCACCATGGTGCGACAGGAAACATTGGAATCCACAATGCATCTGATAGATGCACTTGAATCACTTTCAAAGGCCATGAAAGAAATTGATGTTCCCTCAGTAGAAGAAAAATTGCACTTCATCTACAGATGGGAACGAATACAGGCCCACTCCCATGGAGTGCATTCACTGTTTGAAACTTTTGCTACTTTCATGAGAAAACAACAAGAAACCCAACAAATTTCATCTAAGAGAGCATGGCTAGATATTGCAGAAACTCTTCTGCAAGATCTATCTTCATCAGAAAATATTCACAAATTAATCTTGTCTGCAGCTGATAAAAAGGAAAAGAACACAACAATTTTTGAGGCAGCTCTAAGGGTAAGTTGATAAGTACAACATGTTTCGTATTTTGTAAGATAAATTAAAGACAGCAGTTTTTTGCACTTGTTTAAACCAGGAACACACCAGCAACACATGTGACAACAAGCAATCGACACAACTGATGTTGTACAATATGTATGCTGGAATGCAGCTAACTCAATTGAAATCCTACATTATGGGGCAGAGTGCCTGTGCCTTGCTGCAAATATTTGAAAAGGGTAGGAGATTGAAGAAAACAAATCTAAAAAAAACTGACGCAATAAGTGAGCAAAGGCACATTTCAGAGAAATTTAAAGGAAAATTTTTACCTCATCACAGGTGATTATGAGGAGAGAGCCAAGCAAATGACCGAACTTCTTACTAAAAGAACACAACAACAAGCAAGTGCTGTGCTCAGGGCAATGAAGCAAGCAAGCAGAACAATGTTGCGCTGTGACCCAAGGCATTATGAGGAACACAAAACTTATGAGCAGTTCACACGTCTCCTCCAGGTAATAAGATAGAAGAAATACAGAGGTTGTTTTGATGGATCATTTCTCGTTTAACATTTGCTTCTTTTTCAGGGCTATATAGAAAATGAGGTAGATATGAACCCAAATCAAAATTGTCGAGGAAGTTGCAAAAATTATGAATTTACTGAGAGCTACGGATGCTACAATGATAAATTTTGCAGTCAGCAGCCAAAATGTGAAGGACGTATAATTGACTGCCAATTTATTGAATCAGACATGAAAGTTTGTCAATCTGTAAGTACTAATAAGAGAACTGATAACATAAAAGCTCACAAAAGTTTGTTCCTTTTTTAATTTTGTAATTTGTTTCAGCATCCAGGAGAAGTTAGGCGATATGAATATATAGAGTATAAAAAAAATACTTTGCTTGGAACAGATCGAATCACTCACACACCTGAGGCCAATTGCACTCTTGTCACTGTAAACAGCTGGTGGAGATTCTTTCTCCCAGCACATTGTTCTTACTGCTTCTGTTTGTGTGATGAACCAAGTTCCCTTTCTGATCGTTTTGTTAGCTTAAGCCCTGAAGTGGCTGATGTCACCAATAACAAGTGTGTTTAACTGCATAAACAGCTAAATCTAGTTGAGTTTCAACTGTACAACAGATTGTTTTTCACTGTTCTTTTTCTTTTCCAGAGTTATTACTGGACTTCGTTTTGTGAAGAAAAACAGAGTGATCTACCTTCAAATACAGGAGGGTTCTTTACTACCCCATGGAGCAATCAATGCTTCAAGCCTTCAATGGAAACCAGTCAATGCGAGTAAAAACGAGTACAAAATGTCCTGGGAAAAACGTGACATTGATCTTGATAACTTAGAAGCGCCAGAGGGGCACGTCCTCACAGGTAAAGAGAGAGATAAGAGGAAAGTTTAGCCTTGGTTTTTGCAGGTGTTAATAAAAACTATTTCTACAGGGATCCGCTTCCAGGAAGTTGGCACCCATTTGAATATGGAAATTATGGTGTCACCTCTAATTTATCATAAAGGTATTTTGAAAAGACCAACTGAATTGAGTTACTGGATCGGAAACTCAAACACGGACAGTGCCTTAGAAAATCCGAGGTACAGTATTATATGTGCAACTATTGAGACTTCTGATTGAAAAAAGAACATGACCACTAATTGATGAGGCCTTTTTGCAGATCTGAACTAACACTTTCTTCCAAAAATGTTCCACAAGACACAAATGGACCATGTAAATTGGATTCACAGCATGACTCATTTCTGAAATTTACTCACTCCGACATAGTAACTGATGCTGCACAAACAACAGTTCCATTCCTGGACATTCAGCCTGTAACACTTGATCCGCCCACACTGCTTGGAGGAGCAGGGCTTTACCATAAAGGATCAGATAGTTCATCAGGATTTGTTGCATTAAAGGTTTTTAACTATGACATTTCAAAGCATGTCATTGGAAATGAACTTAGATAACTGTTGTTAAGTAAAATTATCTTATGTATTCAATAAAATATCTTTGCACTCAGTTAAAGAACTTAAAAAAAGTCTGGCTGTGAAGCTCAGTGAATCACTACATCTTGCTAAGATCAGAGGGAGAAAGTAATGCTCCTCGTATTCTAGCAAGAGAACAGATACTTCATAGATAAAATAAATTTTGTCTAAAATCATAAGTTATTGTTGTCTTTGTCATAAGCCCCATGGACTACCCTATCAATCTAAGCCAATATATCTAGTTGTCACAGATTCAAAATTGAAAGAAAATGTGACAAAAGTATTAAGGGCCATCATGGGCTAACTCATTTCCCATCCAGACATTTACATACTTTTGATCCTCTAATCATTTCACAGCCCTCATCATGCAACCCCTATGGTAACATGCAGCATTACTACAAACTCGTCAGCCTGTAGTTCTTTTTTAAACTTACCTGAACTCGTAGAGGATGAAACATGATAAGTTGAAGTACATCGGATGGAGGAAGAACATCACGTAGAGCCAGACCTTGACGTCTGATGGCTTGGCACATGAACACAGCAAGGTATCGATGCAAGGATAAATGAAAGGAAACCTGATATTTGTCTTTCTGTTAACACAACAGGAAAAAAAATAATCCAGCATTACAATCATGTCTAGATGAGATAAATTAATAAATATGGATATTATTAGAAAAATACCTCAATAGGATGCCTAAAATTAATTGCATCAAGCCATTCTTGGAGTGCTGTTAAACAACTAGCAATTACACGTTTTGAGTACTGCAGGGTTGATTCCTCTCGGAGATGAGAAAGAAGTGCCCACATTGGATAGGCACATGCCTCCAGTTCCGCAGAGAATGCAGCATAGTATGTATTTGGCTCAAATTCTATATGTTGCGTCATCTCTCTTTGGTTAACATTCATGCCTATCAGGAAAAACTAATAATTAGTACCGGAAGGTGGATTTTGTTCAAAATTAATGGAAAGGCCATTAGATAGAGAAACTTACCTTGAAACATGGAAAGAAAGACAAACCACATTTCCAGCAAACTGTCACATCCCATAAATTTTAAAGCAACAGAGCGATGAGACAAAACATTGTTCAGATCTGACACCAGTGGCCAGTAGCAATGCTCTTTCATAACAGCAACACCACAATCCACTACATAATGGAAATTCTTTTCAGGCTCTAGAAAAGGAATTAAAGTGGATACTTAAAAATAGCTCTCGTTATTGAGATCAAAATAACAAGCACATTTCTCATAGATGATTAAGAGAAAGAACGGTCACGGTCCTCACCATGTAATGTGTTTTGAATTAGAAGCTTGCTCATCATGTACTTCAATGTAAAAGTCATCACATGCAAAAGATCATAATTATCAGCCATGCTCATTGCTAATTGTTGGTTGGAGAATAACTGAACACTCATGTGAACCACTCTATTAGACATTGAATCTGGATCTGATGAGCGCTCCAGCATTAAAGAAATTCTGCTATAATGTAGCACCAAAGCTTGAGTGAGTGCCTCCTAAAAACAAAAAAAATAGGCAAAAATAAATAATAATCAAGATAATTGTAATATTATAAGAAAATGTTTGAATCATACCTTGTAATCTGGTTCAGGGAGTAAATTTAACAACAAGCAGACCATCTTTTGAGGAAACTCAAATTTAATATTCCAAAACATAAGTTCTTCTAAGAAACAATGATGGACTAAACGCTTTTGTAGAGCTATGCAGTCTGCAATGTTAGATAAATGAAACACACATATTTAAAAAAAAATTGCAATACGTGCTTAAAAGTTTTAAGATACACCCTGGCATTAGATTTTCATTACCTTCAAATTCTTCGGGGGGATCTGGATTGAGTAGTGTATCTAAAGCTGCTTCATAAACTTTTGCACTAGTTCTCATTGAGGCAGACGAAGTGGGAGTGCATTGGGTCAAATTTTTATAAACCTAGAATTAGTAACAAAAATTTTTACTATCCGTACAAGACACAGGAAAAATTAACTTTCTTATATAAATAGTGTTGGAGCATACCTGAGGATTGGTTAAAGTGTTGGCCATCACACGGCGCATTGCTGCACCTAGCGAACTGAATTCAACTAGCATACTGAGGAATAAATCTGCATCCTGAACTGCTGCTGACTGTACTTCAACCACACTACACAAAAGAAACAAGACAAAACTGTGAAAAGGAGGCACAGGAAATGTTATAGAAGAAAGTCATTATAAAAACATTACCTGCTATCTCTAAAGTATTGAATAAGACGAAGAAAGACTCTTGGCATCATAGCCTCCGCAACATTGAGCAAATCAATGGGTGCATTGGGTTTATTAGCTTGGGCTTGTGGACCATGTCTACTGCAAAATCTAGTACACAGGAAAAATAAAAACTGTTATACGACATTTGAGTATACCATCAATTACTTACTTGAAAGATATTAAGACTAAACGTACCCCATTTCTTTCATGACATTAGTATCTCCACAATCACAGGCTCCTCCAGCCTGACTTCTAAACATGTTGAAATCATGATTTATATGATTACCCTTCTGAAAGCACTCCAGGCACAACGACATACATGGAGAAATACCACATGTTCTGCATCGGTATGCAACAAAGTTTGCAGTCCACACCAGACCACACATAGATGCATTATCATACTGCCGTACTGAAAAATAAAAAATAAAAATATATATATATATATACATATGATTTAAATTTACGGTGACATTTCTGGAGTAAGAAGACATTTGATTCAATAACTGTATCCATAGGAAATTACAACAGGACAGTGCACTCCCCTCTCAATATACAGATTGGAATGCTGTTCTAAAATTGGATCACATACAAGTGCCAAGGTGAAGATCACTGTACATGAGCCAAGGGTTTGACATCAACTTGCAATGTCTACTCAGTATAATTTTTTTTTAACTGCATCCAGATTGTTATTTTACAGATAGCAAAATATGGCATACAATATTAGAACCACTTCAAAAAGAAAAATAATTTTAAAATAATCTCGATTCCAGATTAAATTTTAACAGCAAAAGAACAGTTTTAAAAATGTTGAAAGCAATTAAGAAAGAGTTACTAAAGTGCTTCCAAATGCAATTCTATTAATCTGTTGATACATCCAAATCAATTGTTCATTCATTCATCCATCCATTCATTCGTTAGTCACAATGAATGAGGTTCATGCAAGAAGTGTATAATACAACACTTTCAGGTTGAGGTGATCTGTTTCTTAAGACACAAAGAGAATATTTGTCTTAAAATAAACTTGAATGTGTGCCTTCATCTTCATTCCAGAGCACTGTCACAGTAAATACTTCATTTGAATGCCGGTCTGTACAGTAGTACGAGGATAAGAAGTGTTCCAAGTAAATACTATGAAAGTAGTCATTTAAAATATGAATGAAATGAAGACAACACACAGAATGTCAAAGAAAATGGCAAAATTGTGCAATGTTAGGAGGCAACTGATTCATTCATAAGAGTGTATGCAGTAAGATGAAAGTGAACGCAGATTTTGATTAATAAATGTTGCGTACTGTCACCTTTTTACTAAACTTGGAATATTTAGGGTAACGAGAGATAGCAGGGCCCAGCTGAGCCCAAGTACACTCGACCTTCTATGACCATAACCTCTAAAAGTAGACATGACACAACTGAGAGCAAGATCGTACCAATGTTGGTGAACTCGTCCGGTGTGTGACCGCCGGCGACAAGCCAGCGGCACCAATCAATTGTTTCCCAATCATCTATATTGTTTGTCGGGTTGAGAAGAATGTCCAAAATCTCATTCAGACGTTGAGAGTGATTACTGCAGCAATCTTTGTGCACGTACTCCGCCGCCGCCCGCTTGCCCTTCTTCATAATGGCTTGAGCCGTAGGAGATGGAAGCGGATCCATTGTGAACCACTATCTCCTGCGATGCACCTGTCTTTGTCATCAGCATTTGCGTCTAATTGGAGACGTGATCAGAGCTTAATGTGCTGACTTAGGCCTTCCCAGGCATAGTATGTTACCGATCAGTGTTCACTTGACCTCCGGTTCTATGCACACTCGACCGACAATGAAGTAGAGTTTGCCAGTTTTTGCAAACACACAAAGTGCATTTGCATTGTGCGTTCACTTGATGGCGATAGTCAACAAATACACAGCGTCCAAGACAATCAGAATCACAAACTTTCCTTTTACAACAACACGTTAACCCTGATTACACGTCTCTGCGGATAGCCGTAGTTTGTGAGGTTTACGGTCATTTCCAGATATCAACAGCGCCACCGTCGCTAACGCCGATGGCGATGACTTCAGATGACCGTTTTGCGACCATCATTCTTCGTTCAAAGAAGGTTGGGGCAACTGTTTGAGCACAATGCAGTATTTAATATAATTCTTTATGAATAAAAGTACTAACTTTTTCCAATCTTCAACTCAAAATTACTGAACTTCAGGAGTAAATTCGAAAATATGCACACTGTCTGTGGAGTAGAGGGCGGTGACCGCCAGTTTGCCCAAAATGCAACAAGAAAATTTACTCCAAGAGATAACTGCATAGCCTTTCCAAATTGAAGGAAATTTTCAATTTACGTAATGAGAGTGTCCCCAAAACTAATGGAGTCTACTTGCATGGTTCTTTATTCTTTGAATCTCCTTTCCATGCAATTTTTCATTTGTGACCAGTTGGTAAACTGGGTAAAATCAGCGCGGTTTTTAAAACGACTGAGTCTCTTTCTCAAGCCACCCTTCTTAGCTTGGACCTCAGCCACCATACAGTTAGTGTTAACAGTCCTTTTATTAACAAAACAGAAAAGGATATATGGTTTCCAATAAACGGGCACAAAATTAAAGACCAGTGGAGTTTATTTTTATCGACATGCTATCGATAACAGTCAAAAATCAGTTCATTCTTGCCACATGTGCTTTGACAATCTGTTTACAAACATAAATATGAATACAGAAATATCAATTTTTTTAAAAAATCACAGCAAAATTAGTATGCTAAACTGATGAAAAGTGAAACAGACAAAACAAAAAATTGTCTGCACTCTAATTTTTTGTTGATTCAATGTTAAGAAAAATCCATTTTGAAAACAAAAACATCAAACCAAAGAAAAAAAAATAGCAGATGATTCCACTGAGTTCTGCTACTGACTATCCATGTATTGAATTTCTGACAACAGTAACAAAGTTTGAGGAAGTGGTCTAGGTTGTGGTGACAAGACCGTCAACATCTGTCTTTCAGAATCAACCTTAGTTCTGCAAAAATAAGAGTATTAAAGGATAGGATTACAAAAGTTGTAAAAGAAATGAGTAGAAAAAGTGAAGCACTTACACACAGATAAATCCTGCTACATTACTTGTGATAACTTCTTCCTCCAATGAATTTGCAAAACTAACGGCTAATATATGATTTAAAATATTATTTCCTGCAATTAAAACGTTTCAGTTTAAATACCAGTCTACTTCAAAATTAAACACTAAAATAGTGTTATGAAATTATCTGTTCCATACCTGGTTGTACTTGAACAAGCTTTGTTTTATTATCATCCGCTTTCATACCAAGAGGCATGCAAGAATCAGGCAAAGATGGTGCACCGATTTTATATATCTTGACATCACTAAAACGGACATCAAATGAATGTGGATACAAAGGTGAACGCACACCATAAAAATATTCCCTAACTCTTGCATCCCGAGCTTCTGATCTTACATTTTGGCTCCTCTCAACAACCTGAAAGCAATTGCCTATGAGTACCACAGAAGATATAAAAGGAAGAGCACAAAGACTGAGATGTACATAGTTGCACTGCTCACCCCTCCATTTTTTGGTATGAAAGCAACTCTAACAAATGGAGGCATGTCACGAACAAGTTCATTGTAAAGCCTTTCCTGGTCCAACACAAGTATTACATCAACTTCAAATGTTTGTGCAATGTGCGTAAGGGACTTGTATCCACTTTGTTTGACCCAACCACAAGTATTTATGATTACTCCAGAAACATTAGCTGGGAAGAAAAAATGTGTATACATTTGATAATTTAAGCAACATTTTTAAAACAGAAACAAAAGGAGTGCATTTAAAAAAATTGAAGTTACAGTAATTCAGTCTTACCTTTGCGATTAGCTTGCGTGCGTTCTTTTATACATTCTGCTAGTGCAGAAACAAGTTTATTGAATAGCTTTATATTACTACCAGGTGATTTGTGTCCAAAGTGGTAAACAATTGGGGCTTGTTGAGAGAAGCCTTCCTCGACAGCTGCTGGCCTTTCAACTAAAAGTGCACCTGTAAGTGTGAGTAAGTAATTTTAATTAATTGAGTTGTAAAAATGCAATCCATCAAGAATTTATTTTGAAACAACTTAATTTGAAAAATAAAATAAATTACCAATTGTCCCAGGAATGGACACATGTCCCTGACCTACATCAAGATCAACAAATATCGGTCTACGCCCCATACGCACAGCATAGTTGAGCAGCAAACGGCATAGTGTTGACTTCCCAACATCTGTTGGTCCTACAACCATCAGTACAGGTCCATGAAGTTCAGTATTTTCCTCTGCTTTCTTTCGCATTTGCTCTAATCCAGCATGACAATTTAAATACATGGCCTGAAATTATCATTAGAAATTTAGACCAAGTATAATAATTGAACAAAATTTTAAAAGTGCAAGAGAGTATTGTTTACCATAGGAGTCTCTTTTGCAACATAGCTAACTTCTGTTTTACCGCGGAGTTCAATCGTAGCTCCCTGCCATGTGAATACCGCAATTTTGGATCCAGCAAGAAATGTGTATGCCTTTTCCTTCACTAGTTCTGTACCAAAAACTTCAGCCATTCCAGCACGAACCTGAGAGGTAAGAACAGAAATGTATATGATTGGTCAGTCAAAAATTGCAAATTATTTTCACAATAAGTATTATTTAAGCACAAACGCAGTAAATCCTATTTTAAAAAATCGATACAGGTTATTAAATGCTGAAAAGCAGTTGCCTTCATGATAGAATTCAGAGGTTATGTTTTTATTCAGTGACAGATATGTGAGTAAACACCTACCGACATAATCACTTTGTTCTTTCCGTCAACTTCAAACCTAAGTTCATTTTCAGGCCCTAATTCAAATGATTGGACCGGATCACTTGATCCTTCAGAAGCAAGAGTAGTCATGATGATAATAATATCAAAATACTAAAAACATTAACTTTTTCTTTCTTCAGAGAGTTTCACCGGTCTGCAATGACAGCCATATTCACATTCAGAAGGAATGTGTCCACGGGGTATGAGGCTAGGCTTAACTATCACTTGTATCGTATTTTAAAAATACATATTCAGAAATTATAATGATAAAATCAATAAAATAGAATATCTCTATCAACTCCTAACAATAGTTTGATCAAAATATGAAGAATCACATTTCTAATCCACCAAAAAATAATATAGCCTCGCACTATTGTTGAAGCTGAATCGACATATACCCTACATATTCAGTTAACGGCGGACTGCGGCGGACGCTGATATGGCGTCGAGGCGGTGTTTTGATTGACGTTATTTTATTGTTGTCTTATCGTATTCCACCTTCTGTCCTCTATTTCACAATTTTAAGCGAGGTAATATTCTTCCTTTGTCATTGTATCAGTGCAAGTCTTGACTCCGATTAGCGATAGATTTATTTGTCGGGACTCTTCTGGCCGCCCAACCTAGCCTCTAACTCCAAAATGAGCGTTTAATTATTACTGTCTGTTCCTACGTTTTGCCATTATATTTTCATCTCGTCTGTTCACAGAAAAACAGCACAATGAGCACCAATAGACCAGCATTTGCCAATTCGTTGGTAGCAATGTATGGCAGTAGCCCAGAAACTTCAGATGATGAAGACTCAGACTCCGGTCATAAGAAGACTTCCAAACTGCCTCCTGAGAGCAAAGAAAATTCTGTGGATAACCCTCAAGATGCTGATTGTGTTTCTGAAGAGGCCAAAGATTTGAATCTTCCTCCAAGTGCTCCCGCTCTTGAAGAAAACACCTCCAACAATCCTGACTCGAAGATTTCTGACGCACTCTCTGAAGCAGAAGAATCAGTTGAGGACTCTCCGCCTGTTGAAGTTGAAGGTGCTAATCAACAGAGTCAAGATAGAACAATTCCAGATAGTAGTGATGTACAAAATGTTGCAGTTTCTCGTGTAGTATCTGATGAAGACAATGCACTCCCTGCAATAGAAACAGTCAAGGCAGTTGAAGATAGGCTACCAACCGACAGCGAGAGTAGTATTGAAAATATCGCTAAGAAAGATGAAGATCTGGCAGAGGACACATCTGAAAACAAGTTACCTATGCCAGACACATGTGGTACCTCTCCAGACACACCAGTTGATAGTAAAGACCCTGAAGAAAATATTGAAACATCTACTAAAATAGATACTTACCCTAAAGCCATTACAGAAATTTCACAAACTCTTAGTGCATCTCCTAATTCAGAAATGTCTAGCGCAGATGGCCCTGAACATGATGACAGAAAGGATGGTGAATCCTCTGCTGATACTCCTATCCTGAGCGACGGCAGCAAACCAGAACTAGCTAATGCTAATCTGTCTGCTGATCCTTCTGTCTTGCCATCTCTGGAATCAAATGAAGCAAATGAAGAAATATTGCCCGCTTCAGTTGATACTCAAATTGTATCGGAACACCTTAAGCCTGACAAAGAGTTAGTAACAACTCCAGGTGGTCGAAGACTAAGACAAGTTCGGCACCCATCTGTCAAAGCTGCTGAAGCAGCTGCTGATGCTGCATTTGTTGCTGCTGTCACTCCAACCAGAAAAAACTTGAAGGAAGCAAAAATAGCGAGTGCACGTGCCAAAGTAAGTGATTCAGCTGATGTCAATAGTGTTTCAAAAAAAAATCACTCTGGGTCTTCCTCAACAAAAACTCGAAAAGGTCGATCTGCAAGTAGTGATCGAAAATCTCCTTTAGTTTTTTCTCTGAAAGAAGACAGCAACTCGCATGAAAAATCAAACAGTGAAGACAATTGTGATGAAGAGAAACTTTCTTCGATATCTGAAGAAATTACAAGCTCTGATGATGCTGCTGATGCTGAAAATGAAACAACTCAAAAGAAAAGTACTACCAGTGAGTTAGAGAAACCTGTCGGTATTAAAATGAAGATATCAAGAGAGAGTGTGCAAATTTTAGATCCACATATGTCAAAATTAGAAGTACAAATTCCATCAGAAACAACAGCACCTGAATTCACAGCTTCTCCTGGCGGTACTAAAAGACTTTGGAAATTGAAGGAGGGAACTATATCTCCGGTTCCTCCTCTCTCTCCCATCACATTGAAAATTGCCAAGAGTAAGGAGGGGCTAGAAGTTGTCTCAACTGATAATTCCCCCCAAACAGTATCCAGTGTTGATTCAGAGGGTGGAAGAGTGGAGAAAATAGAGAAAATAACACTTAAACTTTCTCGAGATGAAGGTGCAACTATTGTGAAGCCATGTGCTGACGAATCTGTGGAAAACAGGC
Source organism: Frankliniella occidentalis (assembly GCF_000697945.3). Taxonomy (NCBI): domain Eukaryota; kingdom Metazoa; phylum Arthropoda; class Insecta; order Thysanoptera; family Thripidae; genus Frankliniella; species Frankliniella occidentalis. Next base: position 442,012 of record NW_026267273.1, on the reverse strand, counting down.
AAGAGAAACTTACTCTAAAACTAGTTAAAGGTGAACTTTCTAATACATTTTCTTCAGTGCATAGCCAAGATGATGATGACAAAAACAAACTTGAAAAGATAACATTAAAACTTTCAAAAGGTGATGGTGCTTGTATAGTGAAGAGAAAAGAAACAGATGTAGTTTCCTCATCATCTGACCAAGATACTGGCAAACTTGAGAGAATTACTCTCAAGTTGTCTTCAGACAACAATGTGAGCATTAAACGACCTAAAGATGTTGCTTCTCAACTAGATCGTGGTGCATCGGCTAGTCCAGAGCCTGGAAAAATTGAGAAAATTACTCTCAAAGTATCAAAGCACGACAATGTTTCTATTGTGAAACCATCATCTCCCACACCATCATCTGTTAGCATTGAGAAATTAACTCTCAAGGTGTCAAAAGATGGAACCGCTGCTGTTAGTGGTAAGTCACATGATGAACATCCTAGGGATGGAGAGGGCTCAAAACTTGAAAAGATAACTCTCAAACTCTCCAAAGATGATGGTGTGAGCATAGTTAAGCCAGCATCACCTGTACTGGACAGAAAAACCTTAAAATTGTCCAAGGATGAACCACTTTCTCCCCTCTCCCCTCTGATTATTTCTAGGGGTGAAGATGTTGAACCTCAGAAAGAACGAATCACATTGAAGCTCGCCAAAGCAGGTGGACATCCAAGCCCTGTAGGTGTTATTGATGAACGCTCCAGCTGGTCAATAAAATCAACTGATTCAGATAACGTACCATCACCTGTTACATCAGAACCTGCCACTCCAAAATCTAGGCCTAAGCGTACTTTGGCCGATACATTAGAGGGCCTAAGTTCTTCTAAACGATTAAAGTTGTCAGAAGTTGGAAAGTCTGATGAACCTGAAGTCTCTTCAGCCTACAGAGCACAAGAGAAAGAGGATACTGAGCATACAGAGGAGGAAATAATGGATGTAACTTCACCTCAAATGGAATCAGATCCTTTGGCTGAAGACCCTATACCGGAGATCAAAACTGATCCTTCTGGTGTTTGTCCGAAGGAAGATTCAATGGATGTCATTCAGTTGGATTCTGAAGATTCTCAAGGTGCTCCTCCCCCAGTACCTGAACCAAGGTATGTGTAGATGTCTTCAGAAACACATCAACTTTTTTATAAATCACCATGGTACATTTATTTTTCTGTATTTGTCTACTTTTCTTCTGCAGTGTTCCTGTTATTGGCATTGAAAGCGAAGTTCCTACTCCAAGGGGAATGAAAAGGAAACCAAGAGGCCGTCCAAGAAAGTCAGTCTTGCCACCCGGTGCTGTACCTCCTAGCACACCTATTGTTGAGGAAGCTCCAGTAACAACACCAACCAAAGCAAAACGAGAGAAGATACGTGTGGAGCCTGTTGAAAGTGATCGCCCTAAACGGTCCTGTAAGGGTAGAGAGAAGCCTCCTCCAAAGCCCCCTAAAGCTACAAAGCCTCGAGGACGTGCTGGTAAGTATATCTTGGAGACATTAGCTTTTAGATTTTTAATACGAAGCTTTTTTTACTTTAAATCCTAAATCACCTTTCTCTTTTTAAATTTTTTTGCAGCTTTGAACAAACTTAAGGCAGAACAAATAATTCAGCCTGAAGAACCACAGTTGTTTGAAGAAGAAACAAGAATGAGTGCTGATCAATCTGAGGCACCTGCTCCTGATCCTTTGGTTTCTGTTGGAAGCTCTGCAAATGGCTTAGTTCCTAAAGTAATGGTCTCTAGGCTACCAGAGACACATTTTGATAGCACTGGTCCCAACACCACCAATGATGAGTCACAGGCATCACAGGGTAGTGTTAGCTTGATATCTTCAACAACTGAAAGTACTCCGAACAGAGGAAACCGTAAAGGTCGCATGGAAATTGATGTCGACCCACAAACGTAAGTTAACTACCTTAACACTATTCAGAAATTACTGAGCATCAAATTTTAGTCAATAACTGTCTGGAGTAAGAACAGTCACATATCATCTTGAAGTAAAATATTTTATGGGATTCAAAGTAACTTTTAATGATCTATCTATATATCTACATCCTTTTTAGGCAAGTTGAATTCACAGTTGATATGATTGCCGAATATGTTTGGCCTTTAAATGATGGTCATGGGGAAACGTACATGATTCAAGAGCAAATATCAACCTACCTCGGTGTGAAATCTTTCAAACGTAAATATCCAAACATGCAAAGGCGTACTGTTGATCATGATGAACGCCAATATCTATTAGAAAGGCGTTTGGTTTCAGAAACTTTGTGTGATCTTGGTAAGTATTGTTTTTGCACTCATTGCTTCATTCTTCTCACATCTTCCTACATCTCATCTGTAAGTGATTTTTCAGGTCTCACCGCCTTACCTAGCCATGAAGTATTAGATGTACTGTGTACTGATTTTCCTGAAAAGTTTGAAGAATATCGACGATACACTAGAGAAAAAGTTCAGCGAGAATTTTCAAATAAACAGAAAGGTATGGAACAAACATTATGTTTGTGTAAAAGTGTTCCCGCTAATAAAGTTCAGGGCAAATTTTAAAATTGTATTTGTCACAATCATGTAATACTATCAATGCTTTCTACAGCCATGCTGGCTTCAGGAACCAAAGAAGACTCTAAAAGCAAAGCAATGCGAAATATGGCATCATTCAATTCCATGCTTAATCGTAGCAGAAGAGACCAGCGCAGATGTTGTTTTGATCTTCAAAGTTTTACTGTGCACTATCCTGAAAATAGGCGCCGAAATATGGGTGTTCCAAATCCTCCACGTGTAGGACCATACCCCTTGGCCCTTGTACCAGGCCAGTACACTGACTATTACAAAGAGTAAGTTTATGTTTTGCCCTCTGATTTTCTTTCTGTTACACATCCTGATCAGTATTGTTTGGTTTTTGTCCTATTCTTTAAACAAATGTTTTACCGTAGGTACACTGCTGCTGAGCTTCGCTACTTCCCAGTCAATACTGTACTTTATGGACCTCTCTTGCCTCATGAAATGATGAGATCACGCACTGGTGGTAGTGATGGTAGCCAGACAGAATCATCTGAGTCTAGTTCATCTGAAAGTTCAAGGTACATCTCATTATAGATTTCTGATTTAGTTTAAGTTTGTTTTTCTCCAAAGTATGAATTATGAAATATTTGTATTTATGTTCCACATTTAGCTCTGATTCAGATAGCTCTGGCAGTGATTCTGACAGTGATTCTGACACCTCTTCTGAAAGTGGGGATGATTCATCAAGTCAGGTAGGCCAAGGTACAGTCGACAATCAAGAGGAGGTTGTTGATCGGCCAAATGCAGTGTGCAGAGTCTGTAATGGTGATAAACTTAAAAACAAACTTGGCCGTCCTGAAGCACTCATTCACTGTGCCAGTTGTGAGAAGAGTGGTAAGCTTTTAGCTGTCTTTATTTTTACCTTCTTGTTTTTTTGTAGTTTAAATGAATGTACTTTAAAAAAATAAATTGTATATATGCTTTGTAGGTCATCTTTCTTGCCTTGATTTAACTGTTGATATGATGCCTCATATTCGAAAATATTCTTGGCATTGCACTGACTGTAAGCTTTGTGCTCAATGCAATGATACAGCAGATGAGGACAAAATGCTCTTTTGTGACATGTGTGATCGAGGGTAAGTTTTGTGCTGCATTACAAGTCAATCTATAACTTTCACATGCTATCATCAATTGGTACTTATTTAAAGTCATAAATTCCATCCATCCTATAGGTATCACATATATTGTGTTGGTTTAAGAAAAGTGCCAGAGGGTAGATGGCATTGTAAAGAATGTGCTCTTTGTGCTTCATGTGGAGCCAGAGATCCTGGTGGCACTGAAGAACACCAAGCTATTCAGAATTTAACAGCACAGGATTCTCCAACAAAAACAGCTGAGCCTCCCCAGTGGCAACATGAGGTGATCATATTTTAACTTTGGAGTTCTAATGTGTAACCTCTTCTAATCTAAAATTATTCCTCCCTTTACACTTTGCTTCCTTGTCTGATCATTCCATTTTTGTTCTAATTTGTTTTAGTTCAAAAAAGGTGATAAAGGGACACGAGTCTACGTCCGTACACTTTGTGTGCCGTGTTCAAAGTAAGTGTTTTTCAAATAAAGTCATATTTCCTCCTGAACTGCATGTTTGTTCCATACACAACCTGTACATCAGTTCTTGTCATTTCAATTTCTCATAATTTACTCACACAATGTGCATTAGTTTTTTCTAATCTGTAACTAATTCCAGTTAACACAATGCTTCTATTTCTCATAAGTGTTTCTATTTTTAACTATAATTAGTTAATTGCTACAGTGCTATGATCAATAACAGGAAATCTTGCACAGGTTGTGGCGAAAGGGACGCTATTGTCGTCTTTGCTGGAAATGCTTTACCGATCAGCCTGAGGAGGAAGGGCTTATCAACTGTTCTATCTGTGATCGCTGGATGCATGCGGGTAGGCTTTCATTGTCTTGTCGTTGTCATTGTGTTTATTTTGATGTAAAGGTACCAGCTTACTTGAAGAAAGCTACCTTTGTCTGCCTTGTGCGTGCCATATGCTTAATTTTCTTCTGTGTCATGAATTACATTGGCAACATGCCAAAGTCATCAGTTACAATTCCAATGCAAACATTTTTGACCTTATCAGTTTTCATCTATCTATCTATCAATAAACATTCTACCTACAAAAATCTTTCAATCACAGCGAGATTGTTGTAGGTTCATTTACTTTCACACATGGTGCTCATTCATTATATCATTAACACAATGTTTAGTGTTTTACATTTTCTCTCTCCATTTTCTTGGCTAATCTAATGTAATTGATATTTGTTTCAGAATGTTGCCGTAAAGCTGGTCGAATAATCGATGTAGAGAAATTGAGTAGTTACATTTGCGAACTTTGCCAGCAGAAAGGAGCTCGCGTTTCAGTGAACAAATCACCATCAAAGGTGTTGCGCTAATAAGATTTTTATATTAAGGTTTACGTTGTATAGCTTTGATTTACCTATTTTAGTTTTGAAATAGAAGTAAAGAAAAATAAATATGCAAGTGCCCATGTCAAATTTTTTAAGTATAAGTGGAATATGTTTTAATTTCACCTGCACAATATTATTGTTGTACAATTGTAACGGTAATATTCATGCAATTTTAAGCTGTTATTCATTGACATTGTGTTGCGTTTACTTTTGTAAATACCTCTTATTGTTTCACTGCTTTAATTTTTTTTATTCCAATGAAATGTAATTCCTGACTAGTAATGTACCTGGTTTTTGACAATTGGTTCCCCAACCAGTATACTGTGCAACTTGTCAAAGCCTGGTCACGAATAAGAAACTATCAAGAAAATTTAGATGCATAAACTTTTTGAAATTATTTGACCTCGTCCATTTTCCTAAATCATAAGATACAGACATGGTGTTTTTTGTCAGGGTTTTATGCTAATACAATTGACCTAAATACCCATTTTCGCGCCAAAGCAGTCAGCTCCCGCCAACAAGATCGCCAACGCCACCGACGCCGGTGACATGTTCGAAAAGTTTCGAATTCAGCACACAGCTAGCCCGTTACTTCTACGGAACACTGAGAAAAATATAATAGGGACATATCACAGTAGTTAGCCAGAGATAACTATCTCTGCTAAAACTTAAAACTATTTATTCAAATTCGCGGTAAAACTGCGCTCACGGCTCCATGGACTACACCTCAGTCCGAATCGTAGAGGCCGTTATTGTTTGTGTAGCGTAGTTTATTATTGTTCTTCTTGCTTCCCACGAAGTCGGCTTGGTTGTAACAGTATTTTAAGTGTTTAGGTGTTTTACCGCATGAAAGAAGTATTCGAGAAAATGAGAATATTGTTCAAGTTGACCTAGCTTCGTAAGTTTCGTTTTATTATGGCACATCTCGTCCGAAGTTGTTCATTGTGTGTGTAATGGGGCTATGGTCGTCCGTCCTCTGTGATGCTGACACCATATCCAGTCTCCCAGCAAAGCATTTTTCACTTCAACATTCCTTATACGCCCAGTGGTTCGAGTAGCGTTGTTCCTGCAGGCATAGTGGGTGTTTTCGGGCTGTGATTAGCGGCATTATTGTTGTCTTGAACGACTCGGTGCAGTGACGCTGCCAGTTTCTTTTGCATGCCGCGCATGCCCGCGTTTTTGGTAGGCCGAGTCGCTTTGCTACGCGCTACGCTTGTCGTACGCCGACGATGGCGCTAGGTTAGCCGCCAACCGCTTTCACCAGGATATCTCTCTGATCAGCAGTCAACGCAGCAGTCTACTCTTGTTACATGTAACCCGTTGCTCGTTTTGGCTATTTCTAATCAGACCTGGTGTAAAACATTTTCTTTGAATGTCAAGCATTATATTGGTATATATGTCAGTTTCAAATGCTCATTAGATTTAGTTTTTTACTTTCTTGGCTCTTTGTCAACCAACTGATCCTGGTTGGAAGCTTCGCACCATTTCCAGTTTTAATTTTAACCCATAATTGTGCTGGTCATTCGAGAGACTAGCAATTAAATTTCTCACTTTGTCTTAAGTTGGACTATTTTGACCCATACGAAGTGTTCGTCTTTTCTTGTGTCGGTTTTATGTCTTAGATGTGTTTCTCGTGAAATGAAATCTGGTAGAGGCATATATTTTTCCTATATTCTTCACCCTCACTTGCCAATGGCATAGTTCTCCATTTATTTATTTTTTAATTGTTTTACACCACTTAATATCTTATTGTTAATTAATTTCTCACTAGCTTTTTGTTTCTGTGGTTTACAGATATAGTGGAAATTTTTTCTGACTCATCAAAGATAGTATTGGGAAGATTGAATTGCCATGGACAAAACTGCTTCTCGCAAAGGTCGCCGAAACAAGGTGGGGGGTGTCCGTAACAGTACAGATGAAAGTGGTAATCCTGGCACTGAGCTTGTAAATGGCAAAGTTAAGCAGGAATTAGCTGAGGTTAGTCATTTTAATTATAAAGTGCATCCCTAATTAGTGTTTGTATTATGTGGTTTTTAATTTGATGCGCTCTTTCCAGGATCCACAGGACAACAGTGAAAACCAAGCAACTGATTCAGAAGAAGTTAAGCCCAAAGAGGATATTCCATCTGATGACAGCAAGGCAAATAATGCTGAGTCCTCTGAATTTCATGGTTTTGATGAATCGTCTGACCCTAGTGGAGCATCTGTAGTTAATCAACTAGTTGGTGAGTGGTTTTGTTATATTTTTTCAAAATGGTGGTGGTGAGAGAGATGTTAGCGATTTCATTGCCAACCTACAGGCAAATACGAAGCAGATCTAGAGGATGAGGATTCTTCAGTGAAAGAAAGCAATGAAATTGCAGGAGACGCTCAGGATGGACACAAAGTTCTTGGTCAAGATATTTACACAGACAGCGAGGATGAATCTCCTAAACAAGCAAAAGGGACGAAGCAAGTCAAAGTAGCCTCTAAGAAGAGGTTAGTTCTCCATACATGAAGCAACTACTAGATCTATGCTCTTTCCCTTTTGTGTCGTTACCATCATTTTTTAATTTTCTTCTAGACCTTTAGAGAAACTTGCTGAAGAATTCAATGATGATGACCACAAACCAGCGACCCCTCCTGCTAAAAGAGCAAGAAAGAAATCAGCCAAGGCACGTGAAGCAGCTGGTGATAACATGGACAATATGAAACTTCTAAGTGAGGTTTCATCAGAGGTCACAAGCTCTGGGGATGTTCCACCGAAAAAAAAAGGTATGAATTATGTTAACTCCTTTAGTGTGTAACAATGAAATGAAGGTACGGTGGGAAAAAAGCAACCATTGAGACATGAATCACATGTTCCTTATCATACATAGTGGCACAGTTCTGATTATTGGTCTTGTTGGACACCAGTTTGCATCTATTGTTGTATGTTTATATTATGGATCCCCATGGTAACAAACATGGAGGCTGAACCATACTTTATGAGTAGTTGCACTCTCTTTGATGCGCTTGAGTTAGCTGTTGTAGAAAGTGGTGGGTGTGACCTGGTCAATTGTGTCTATTTATTATTTATGAATATTCCACCTTTACTTTTTCCCACCAAGGGTTTTCATCCTTTGTTGTTGTATTTACACCACTCCCACTTAACTTTCCAGTAAAAGTCTCAAGTGTAAAACTTTATGTAATTTTCTATCTTTTCTCCAGCCATCAAAGACGAACCACACTCTGAAGTTACAAGTTCAGCCAGTCAAGGAAGAAAATCTCAGGACACAAGTGATACTGCTCGCCGAGGAGGAAGACATGTAACAAAAGATGCCACTGATCCTACTTACCTTAAACCTTTGGAGCTTGGTACGTGAAATAACTTAGTTCTGTTAATCCACCTAAGTTTGCAAATTTTTTGTTAGTTGTTTGATTTAACTTTTCTTTTTACCTTCATCAGGCTGGAAGCGGGAACTTGTGTACAGAGGCACTAATCCCAAAAGCGGAGATGGAAAAAGAACTGGCGACATTTATTACTACACTCCTGAAGGGAAGAAAGTTCGGTCAAGAGTGGAGATACTGGAACACTGTGAGCCACCAACTTTTTATTAGTTGTGCCGTCATATTTGTGCTTTTCCTAAATCTAATCCATTATCTATTTGTTGCAGTGAGAGGAACAGGATTGACTGTTGAGCACTTTTGTTTCCTGAAGGAACCGCTTGGTCTCGATGATCCAAACAAAGAAGTTATTAGGGAAGCCTCAGTTTGGAAAGCAAGTCTGGTAGTGCCCTCTCATGTTTCCGTTGTTTTGTTTTTTCCATCCTACTATTACTGTAATTCTCTTATCTTTCATATTTCTAAAGGATTCAGTCCCAGTTAAGAGAGAGAAGTCTCCAAAGATTCCAAAGCAGAAAGCTTTGAAAGGAGCCAGTGCCTCTGATTCACCCGCTGTATCTGATGACACTTCTAACGCTTCTGCTGCTGGCTCAAATGGTCCGAACGCGAGTCCAACTGCACCTTCAGGAACAAAAGCTGGAACACCAAGAGTTGTTTTTAAGGCAACCAAACAAAGTCCTAAATCAAACCTTAAAGCAAAGGGAACTCCTGGTCGTAAAAGTAATGCAGAATCTCCTCCAACAAAAGGGAAAGGTATTGTTAGCATTGGATCTTTTCACATCCTCAGTTTTTGAAATTTCTTGTGTATTAAGTGTAAGCCTTTTAGTTGGTAGGCCGAAGAAAGATAAAGAGAACACACAAGTCAATGAAGGGAGCGCAGAGACTGGGGTGATGCCTCCTAACTGGGATACAATTGAGCACTCAGAACAGACCTCTTCAAATACAGCCAGTGGGTTGTATAAGGCCAAGTGAGTTAACATTTTTATTTTCAATTTTTTTGAATGAGTTATGACTTTATTCCTTGATTGTGCACATGAATTAGACAGAGGTGAGGATTATTCAGCTCATGTCGTGTGGTGTGGGATCAGGTGACATCTTCCTTTCCCCCTTCCCTCACCCCTTCTCAACCTCTTGCAGCTCTTCTGGGAGCAGTTTACTGATCACAGCCTATGCAAGCCGATGCAAAGCTTCATTTTCAGGTTTCCCTGTGGTTGGCCATTTTCTTAATCCCTAGTGCAATGAGCCCTTAGTGATTTGGGCTTGTTGAATCTTCAGTTCATGTTGATTGTTTCCCTGATTGTTTGGGCTTTCATTAATTCCCTGTCCAGCTCTCTGCGTCTCCCGCCACTGCCTCGCCCACCTGCCCCACCTACTGCCGGCCCTACTCCATCCGAACCACCAGCCCCTCCCCAGACTGTTGCCACTATTGGTGGCCAGAAGTTCATTGTGGTTCCCAAGCACAACTTACTGGCCGTTTCACCGGGGGCTGCTTGTGCTGTTAGTCCTTCGACGAGCAACTCTCACCATGCGGCAAAGGCACCTTCTGGAGTATATTTTATTCCTGGCTCTCGCGGGAGCTCAAGTTATCCAGGCAATCTGTCTGGGCGTTCATCTAACCTCCTGGCGTAAGTTTACAGTGAAGATCGGTGGTCTAATCACATTTTGTCAAGATTTTCTGGCCAAGTGGAATAATGAGTAAATTATCTTCTTCTGGTTAAGTGGTTTCTTTTCAAAATTGAACTTTGACTTGTTGTGGTCTCCTAGTTTTGTTGCTTAACTTGTTACATTACTCTGGTCTGTGATGATGCTGAAAGCAGGTCACCCATGTTGCAAATTATTCCTTAAATCCTTGGCTGTTTATCTAAAGTTTCTTGTGAGCCTGTCGGGTGGATGTGGGAGGGGGATAATAATTCTTGAATTACTTGCAGGCTTTGCCCCTTCTTCCCTTCCTCATCCACTGCACTCCTGTGCTCCATTTTTCTGTTTATCCACTCAAAATTTTGCATATTAGTTCAAACCAGTTTGAGCATTCATGTCCAACAGCTTTCATTTATTTTTATTTCTCATCGCTGTTCTGTTCTGTAGCTCTGTACCCAGGTTTATTATTAATTTTGTCTTCTATTTTCCAGAAATTCACAGGATTTTTAACATACCAAAGTTCTTTTTAACCCCCACCCCTCCCTTCCACCCACACCACTCGACTGCTACATTTTGCTTGTTGTCAATACTTATGTAAAATTTATAACAAGAAAATAATTGCTTTATAAGTAAAATAAATTACAAATTTTATTTTTTAGATCAAAGAAAGTGAAGTTGGCTGAAACTCCAGATGCTACTGTGGAAAGCACCACTGCTACTTCACAAGGCAAGCGGAACATGGAAAATTTCATAAGTGATTTGTCCAATGGTTATGGGGCACTGTTTCATGTCATGGGCTATCTGAAAGTTCAGGAATTATTGCGTGCTTCAAGAGTTTGTAGAATGTGGAGAGACCTATCATTGCATCCTAACCTGGTATGTTAAATAATATTTAAGGAGAATTTTATTTTAGTTTGAATGCGTTAATAAATTATGTTTTTTCATTGCAGTGGCACACTGTGCGCATGAAAAATTCTCAAGTTACTGATTGGGATGGATTTGCTGACGCAATCAGTGCCAGAGGTACACGTGTCCTCGATTTGCGCAAAATGCTTGCCCCTGGTAGCCCTGAAGATATTTCACACATGTGGTCAGAATTTAATCGTGTAATTGGACAGGCAGACAGCTTACAACGAGTTGAGTTATCACGCTGCCCTGCAAGTGTCTTTGAGCAACTTGCTACAAGCTGTCCACAACTGAGAGTAATAAATGCCATAGCTATAAAGTAAGCAGTTATATTAATATTGATAACCTTCTTTAGTTTTGTATGTAATTTAATATGGTACTTGCTAACAAAATTACTTTTACTTCCAGAAGTGAAGAAGTAGATTTAGAACCCATTCGGAACGTTCCTTTGTTGGAGGAACTTCGATTGAAAAGTAATAGTGGGATGAGCATCACTGCTTCATTGGATCCCCTTCTTTCCTGCAGACTAAAGCACTTGGTAAGCTCTAGGGTACATTGGAAAAGCCAAAGAACAGAATACATGTTGATACTGCCTTAATAATTTTACAATTTTTAAAGTGATTTAAATCTTATGCGGACCTCAACTTATATAATGTATATTTACAGTCAATAACATCAGTGAAGAATCTAGGTTCTTGTAATATTGAAATCATCAGCCAACTGAAGAACCTGGAGTCTTTAGAATTAGGAGACTGTGTTCAAATATGTGATGACTTTGGACCTAGTCATCTGTCAAAGTGAGTTATTTGTTTTTTACATTCTTCTTTAGTTTTCTGTATCATTTAATTTTTGAATAGTAACTTTATTATTTATCTATTTTTGTATATAGGTTGACAAAACTACAACGCCTTCGTTTGGAGAATGGAAAGGTACCTGGCTGTCCTGTAATATCTATCATGGAGAGTATTTCTCAACTTCCTGCTTTGAGACAGTTGGAGATAATTAACTTTGATGTAAAGCCAGGCTTTGACAAAGCTTTGGGAATGTGTAAACAACTGCGGAGGTTACTTATAATTCCAACTTACATAACAACAGTAAGTTTCCTCATATTGTTCTTTAAAGTCATTGACTTTATTGTGAGGCTCATCTTCACCATTTCTTCTGTTTCAGTCTTCTTCAACAAACCATATTGTTCTGTGTAGTTTACCTCTCTTGGAAGATTCTTTAGAGTATCTTGTTTGGGGATTAACCCAAGAACTCACACGTGTCACTGACCTCTTTATGGACCAATGTGAAGCACGTAAAGGTGTTCAGGGTTCAGGCAAGCTCAATGCTTTTGCAGGAGAGTGCATTCCTGTGGTTAACCCTGTTCAAGTAAGTAACCAGTATTCTTCAATATACCTAGTGTTAACTATTAATTTCTATTATCTCATGCAATGTTTTCCCATTTGCAGAAGGATAAGCAGAAGAAGTCTGAAAATGGTGAAACTCAAGAAGATAAAGAGGCTGGTGATAAGATGGATGTTGATGAAGAGAAGAAGGAAACACAGGAAGGGGAGGAGAAATCCCAGAAAGACACTGACAACGCTTCTAATTCGGACGCTGATGATGTTGAAAGTCTAGCCCGCGATTTCCGTACAATATCTTCAATAGACCAACCTGAAACAAGTGCAGTGCCTCCTGTGAAAATCTTACCAATTCCAAAGTTGCACAAACTTTTGAACCAACTTCTCCCCAATACTCGAGTCAAAATTCTCAAAGTACCTTTCACATCAACCTGGAGGCAAACTTTCCCAGAGTTGTCAAGTTTTTAGGAGATGTTGCTCTATCATGTGTAAATATTCCATCATTCTCTACATCAAAAAGATGATTACTTATTGTCCCCTATATTTATAAAAAAAAATTCCAAACACTCAACTTTTACCCAGTTCTGTAGGCTGTAAACATTTTCTAGTACCTGTGTGGTATTGTGTATTCAAAGAGTATCATGTGACTTGCAGTTTTCATCGAAACAATACCAAATTATTGCCTTAATTTTGATGAACTGCATGAACTTTGAATCATACCAATGTAGACATTAAAAGAAAAGTTGGAGGGTGGCGACCTAAGTATATATCTTGTATATTTTCACTCTGTTAGAAATTCTATTTAATTTGTTTATTTACTGAGATAAATATCTGCAATTTTCTACAGTTCATTATTTTTTACCAGTGTTTATTTGGCCTTTCGTTAGCTGCTAGTCTGTTGTGGGTGCCTACGCATAATTGTGTACTTCAAAATAAAACAATTTCAAAGTCTTAGTTTCTCTATCTAAATGAATTATTTACTCAGTGATCTGCACAGTTATTTTTGAAGTGATGTTAACTTAATGCAAGTTGTATTTTGCTTATTTTTATGAGTTGAAATTGTAAAATGTAGTCTGTCTCCAATGCAAACAGAAAATGGTGTTATTTTGAATTTTTTGCAAGGTAAAGTGCATCTTAGTTGGTATGGTTAATGTTTCCCATTCCCCCACCCCCTCTTTTGTGAAAATTTGAAATTTTTAAAATAATTTTAAATTAGGTATTGACAAATGTACATTCATTCAAATAAACTTATTTTTTAAAAGTAATCTTAATTCTTGGATATTTTTACAGGCCTCTCTCCCTTCCTATACTTGGCCAGAACTATCATGGTGCTTACAATTCAACCTGTTGAACTATACCTCAGCATACTGATCTACTTCCTATAGAAATGCTTGTGAAAAAAAAGGGAAGAAAAAACGCCTCTTCGCTTGAACGATTTTCCTTGGCGCCGTACCGG
>NW_026267273.1:427717-428267 GCF_000697945.3 Frankliniella occidentalis | reverse complement strand
AGCATACTGATCTACTTCCTATAGAAATGCTTGTGAAAAAAAAGGGAAGAAAAAACGCCTCTTCGCTTGAACGATTTTCCTTGGCGCCGTACCGGTGTAGGAGGCGATTAGTACCCCCTCTGGATTTGTACCCTAGGTACAAATGCCCTGGGGCATCTGTACCCCCTTGGCGTAGGGGGGGTACAAATCACCTGGGACATTTGTACCCCCCTGTCGACCCCTAGGTACAAATATCCTTAGGCGATTTGTACCCGGGGGTACAAATCTCCTAGGCGATTTGTACCCCCTACGCCAAGGGGGTACAGTACGCCTAGGTGATTTTTACCCCCTAGGTACAGGGGGGTACAGAACGCCTAGGCGATTTGTACCCCCTAGGTACAGGGGGTGCAGTACGCCTAGGCGATTTGTACCCCCTAGGTACAAATCGCCTAGTTGATTTGTACCCAGTCGGTAAAGGGGGTACAATACGCCTAGTCGATTGGTACCCCATTCAGATATCTAAATGATGGGGCACTATTTCATGTCATGGGCTATCTGAAAGTTCAGGAAT
>NW_026267273.1:421017-427667 GCF_000697945.3 Frankliniella occidentalis | reverse complement strand
AACTTTGATGTAAAGCCAGGCTTTGACAAAGCTTTGGGAATGTGTAAACAACTGCGGAGGTTACTTATAATTCCAACTTACATAACAACAGTAAGTTTCCTCATATTGTTCTTTAAAGTCATTGACATTATTGTGAGGCTCATCTTAACCAATTCTTCTGTTTCAGTCTGCTTCAACAAACCATATTGTTCTGTGTAGTTTACCTCTCTTGGAAGAGTCGTTAGAGTATCTTGTTTGGGGATTAACGCAAGAACTCACACGTGTCACTGACCTCTTTATGGACCAATGTGAAGCACGTAAAGGTGTTCAGGGTTCAGGCAAACTCAATGCTTTTGCAGGAGAGTGCATTCCTGTAGTTAACCCTGTTCAAGTAAGTAACCAGTATTCTTCAATATACCAAGTGTTAACTATTATTTCTATTATCTCATACAATGTTTTCCCATTTGTAGAAGGATAAGCAGAAGAAGTCTGAAAATGGTGAAACTCAAGAAGATAAAGAGGCTGGTGACAAGATGGATGTTGATGAAGAGAAGAAGGAAACACAAGAAGGGGAGGAGAAATCCCAGAAAGACACTGACAACGCTTCTAATTCGGACGCTGAAGATGTTGAAAGTCTAGCCCGCGATTTCCGTACAATATCCTCAATAGACCAACCTGAAACAAGTGCAGTGCCTCCTGTGAAAATCTTACCAATTCCAAAGTTGCACAAACTTTTGAACCTACTTCTCCCCAATACTCGAGTCAAAATTCTCAAAGTACCTTTCACATCAACCTGGAGGCAAACTTTCCCAGAGTTGTCAAGTTTTTAGGAGATGTTGCTCTATCATGTGTAAATATTCCATCATTCTCTACATCAAAAAGATGATTACTTATTGTCCCCTATATTTATAAAAAAAAATTCCAAACACTCAACTTTTACCCAGTTCTGTAGGCTGTAAACATTTTCTAGTACCTGTGTGGTATTGTGTATTCAAAGAGTATCATGTGACTTGCAGTTTTCATCGAAACAATACCAAATTATTGCCTTAATTTTGATGAACTGCATGAACTTTGAATCATACCAATGTAGACATTAAAAGAAAAGTTGGAGGGTGGCGACCTAAGTATATATCTTGTATATTTTCACTCTGTTAGAAATTCTATTTAATTTGTTTATTTACTGAGATAAATATCTGCAATTTTCTACAGTTCATTATTTTTTACCAGTGTTTATTTGGCCTTTCGTTAGCTGCTAGTCTGTTGTGGGTGCCTACGCATAATTGTGTACTTCAAAATAAAACAATTTCAAAGTCTTAGTTTCTCTATCTAAATGAATTATTTACTCAGTGATCTGCACAGTTATTTTTGAAGTGATGTTAACTTAATGCAAGTTGTATTTTGCTTATTTTTATGAGTTGAAATTGTAAAATGTAGTCTGTCTCCAATGCAAACAGAAAATGGTGTTATTTTGAATTTTTTGCAAGGTAAAGTGCATCTTAGTTGGTATGGTTAATGTTTCCCATTCCCCCACCCCCTCTTTTGTGAACATTTGAAATTTTTAAAATAATTTTAAATTAGGTATTGACAAATGTACATTCATTCAAATAAACTTATTTTTTAAAAGTAATCTTAATTCTTGGATATTTTTACAGGCCTCTCTCCCTTCCTATACTTGGCCAGAACTATCATGGTGCTTACCATTCAACCTGTTGAACTATTCCTCAGCATACTGATCTACTTCCTATAGAAATGCTTGTAGAAAAAAAGGGAAGAAAAAACGCCTCTTCGCTTGAACGATTTTCCTTGGCGCCGTACCGGAGCAGCCAGACCCTACTCCACCTCACCACCTGCGGCCCGGCTGCCGCTGCTGTGACGTCACACGGCCCTACGCCTGACTCACTGCGCCTTGCGCAATGCAAGTGATCGGTGGCCCGTGCAGCCCGTGTCATACGCTTACCACCCTAATCAGGACAGGACACCGATCGTAACTGGTGGGGAAGGACCGACCATGCTGGACTAGGGTGAGCCAGCCACTCTCATTCCTCTCAGCAGCCGTCCACGCTGGAGACGAGCGTGGGACTTCCCCGTGCTTCTGCCCGTTGCTCTGCTCTGTTTTCCCCGTACACCGCATTGCATCCATGCATGCGTCCGGAAATAAGAAATCGACCTGTAGACAATCAGCCTAGAGTTTTTAAAAAAAATAAAAATAAACAACAGATCATCGGATTGATCAAGTTGACTATTGGACCGTGCGACGGCGGTAAGCAGGCAGGCAGGCATACCTGCCCCCCCCCCCCCCTTCCCTTTCGGTAGGGAGCACTTCCCACTCTGTTACTCCCCCTTCCAGTTCTCCAGATCGGACCTACCGGACTCGGGACCCTGGACGTCCTGGAGGCCCCATCGGCCCCGGCAGTGACTGTCTCGTGGTCGCCTCAACACGATGCTCCGGATACTCCAGTGGGCCGCCCTTGGACTTGTGCTCCGTGGTGCCCCCTTGGCACGGCCACGCGGGGGTAGCGCCCCCCTCATTGGGATCACCCTGCTGGGAGCGCACACGACCTGGGCGGCCACGGACCCCATGAGCCAGGGCGCCATCGTGCTCGCGAGCCGCGCCCGCGGGGAGTCGCGCGAGCTGTGCGGCGACCTGGACGCCGACGTGGACGTCGACCTCGAGGAGCTGGAGGCCGCGGAGCGCTGGCTGCTCCCGTACCACGAGGTGGAGGCGGACCCGGACGAGTACCTCGGCTGGGGGTTCTCTTCGCGCTACCCGCTGCGCAGCTCTGACTACGGCAACCACACGAGCGGTGAGTATGAACGTCATCGTCCTGGAGACCACGGCAACCCCCTCTCGGTTCAGGGTCCCTGGATCCTCCCTGCCGGTGTCCCGGTACCCTGCGTCTATCCGGGCCTTGCGGGCCCCGGGACCCGGCCGGCGCTGGCATCCACGCAAACCACATTAGAGGAGGCTGGGCCCCGGGACTTTGGAGCACTATAGCAGCTTCTCGTCAACAGTCTAGCGGGCCCAGCAAAGCGCGAAGCGAATCAAAGCCGTCATGCTCGCGTGTCGTTGGGCCCCGTCTTTGCTGCCGGGGGCCCTGCGCGAGGCTGCACGGCGAGGGGCGCGGGACGCGGCGAGCGGGGCGCGCGCGCGCGCGTGCGTAGTGTGTGTGTGAGGCGGGGCGCGGGGCGGGCGCGGGCGAGCGGTGCAGTGTGCAGGACATCACGATGGAGGCTGGAGGGTCGGCGCTCGTTGTCCTGCTCTTGGCCCTTTCTTGTGCGGCCCAAGATGCTTTGGCCCTGGAGAAACAAGGTGAGAGGGTTAAGCTTAACGCTCGCTGGAAGACGGAGTGAAAATGTGCGCGGGGAGGCGCGCCGTCGCGGGTGCGCCGGTTGTTGACAGCGCTCTAGTCGCCCTAACCTCACATTTCGCTTCTGCTGGATTCAACTTTGTTTTAAGCAAAACCGTCTTTGTTAAACATCACGCCTGTCCTCCGTCTGTGCGCTTCCCGTCAAACGTTTGTCAAAATGCGTGCCGCGTACTAAAGGCATATCGTGTGTCAGCTTAAAACAGCTTTGTTTACAGTTCGCTGTATTTTTAGATCAATGGAAGTAAATGGAAGTACTCTGCCAAAAGAAATTCTTATTCAGCCACGGATTTTTCTCAGTATTCTTCAAAAAAAAGGGGGGGGGGTTAAGGATTGTAGATGCATGTACCTGTACCAAGTCATGGTTTCAGTAAGAAAACTTCATCTATTTTCAAATTAATTAGTAAGAAAAATATGATTAAGTGATGTTTTGTACGATTTAATATTAGTTTAAATAGCAAATCTTATCGGGTAACATCAGTATTGTGAAAGGGGAAGTAACGGGTCCGGCCTAAGAAACTGAACGGGAAAACTTGAATTTCCTCCATCTCCGTCAACCCTTTTCTCATTTGGCTATAGCTGGGCTGAATGATCAGATTGCCGGCATGTGTGGGCCCTGCCTATCACAGCTCCCTAACTAAAAGGCTATCTCTCTCTCTCTCTCGCCATGCGTGCGACAAGGAAGAGGCTCGCCCCAAGCTCCCCATGCCGGCCGGCCGGCTGGCCGGGGTCAAATAACTCGCAGCTGCTCGATGCCTCAGCGCTTTCGTTGCCGCATCATCAAAGAGCCGAAGGCGCATGATGATGGTCTGAGCCTCGCGGCCTGGACTCATGGCATGTGTGCCCCCTGATGATGATGATCATGGCATGTGTGCCTCATGGCATGTGTGCCCCCTGATGATGATGATCATGGCATGTACGCCGATGCATGCCTCATGGGATATGTGTGCCTTCGGCATGTGGGTATCATGGCAGGTGTGGCTCGTGGCATGTGGGCCTGCTCATGACACGACATGTGCAGGAGAGGTAGAGTGACATGTGTGTGTCTCATGAGCAGCATGCCATGTCGCGTGGGCCGTATAGACCACATGGCACATGGCAAGTGCCATGAGGCATGGGTATAGTGGTGTGGGTCCGATGTGTACCACCTCATGGCGGAGAGCAGAATGGTCGTCCCTCCCCTCCCGCGAGGGAGGGTGGGTGTAAACATTTTCGTTTTCATGCTGTGTACGGCCGTTTTGTCGGTTAGTGAGACGGGTGGGGGCGGGGGGCTATCGGCCAGACCCAGGCTGCCCTTCCGTCTATACAGGCTCGTGCTGCTGGGTGCAAAGCCATGTGCCATGTCTGTACAGACTGGAGGGGTGAGGTTCGCGGGCCGAGCCCGTGGCCGTAGAATGTGCTGGTGAGACTATACTCCATCCGTGGCTGAGCCCCTCTCCCCCTCCTCCCACGCGAATGGCCGATGACTTCCGGTCCATGCCGAACCGACGCGACGCGCCCAGCAGATTGACTTCAATCTCTCCGACACGAGAGAAAAAAAATAGATAACCCGCCATATACCGCAAAAGAATAACAAAAGGAAAGAAAACGCCACTATTTTTTTGTTGAGAGGCGGGGGGGGGGGGTATAAAGCAAAAGCCCCTCTCAAAGTAGGACATAGGTCTATGCAAGGGATAATTTTCCGTCGAATTAAACAAGCAAGATCGAATGGGTCACTTCTTTCCTAGGAACTCTTGCCATATATCTTGTGCACACCTTGTTTCAGAGCTGCTGCTCCTCACCGTGGCGTCCCATCCTTCGGACGGGTACCGGAGGTTCGAGCGGTCCGCCCAAATCTTCAACGTGCCGATGAAGGTAACGTGACGTTGGACAGCGTCCCTCGCGCCCCCCGGCGCCCCTGGCGAGCGGGCAGTCCCGGCGCGCACACCTGCCGCCCGGCTGCCTACCGCGCCGGCTGTAGCCGCCCAGACCACCAGCGGGAGCGTGGCGGATGACTTTTGCCGGCGGCGCGTTGCGGCGTTCCCCATAGCTCTGCGGGCGCCACGCTTGTCCCGAGCGCGTGGATTTGTGGGGCACTTTTCAATTAGTCGCGGGTGGCTCATTTTGGACCGGCATTGCCCTTATGACGCCCTTGGGTCTTGGGCCTTCCCAGGTGTCGAAACGGAAGAGCGACTACGCAGTTCGATCCGATGCGTTCTCCTCCCCTCCTCCCCTTCCCCCACTATCTCCCTCTCTCTCTCCCTCTCTCTTTTATTTTTGCTGCTCTAAATATTTCTTCCTTCCAGGTTCTTGGCATGGGTAAAGAGTGGAATGGTGGAGACATGAGCCGCCCTGGTGGTGGTTACAAAATCAACTTATTGAAGGAAGAACTTGAACAATACAAAAACGATTCCAATAAAATTATTTTGTTTACTGATGCGTGAGTTGACTTCTACTCAATCTCATAAATTCATTTTCAGTATGATTACACTTTTATATTTTAATCTTCTTGTCTTCAGCTTTGACGTGGTCATTCTAGCAAATGCAGACAAGATCAGTAAGCAGTTCCGTAGTTTAGATGGGCGTATTGTTTTTTCTGCTGAGGGCTTCTGTTGGCCTGATGAAAGTTTGGCATCAAATTATCCTACTGTAGCCCGTGGAAAGAGATTCTTGAATTCTGGAGGTAAATAAATTGTCAGCAAGATAATTTTCTGTGAAATTGACAGTACCTCTCTGTATTTTAATTGTATTTTAATTACATTGATTTATCTTTCAGGGTTCATTGGTTATGCACCAGAGTTGTATCAATTAGTTACTTCGAAAGATGTGCAAGACACGGATGATGATCAACTGTTCTATACACACATGTATTTGGATGCTGAAATCCGGAAACAACTAAATATTAAGCTTGACCACCGCTCAACAATTTTCCAGAATTTAAATGGAGCCTTGGGTAAGTACATAGATATAGTTAATTTTTAACAAAATTGTGCCTTTGTCATCTTAAAATCTTTTCTCTCTGAACAGCTGATGTTGAGCTTCAGCTGGAGGCAGGAAACTCATACATAAAAAATACTGCTTATTCGACAATCCCTCTCATAGTGCATGGAAATGGACCCAGCAAGACTGTTTTGAATTCTCTGGGGAACTACATTGCGAAAAGCTGGAGCTTACAGGACGGGTGTTTACTGTGTGATGATAATAAACTTGATTTGTCTCAAAAGAAGGTATATACAAATTTTAAAATCTAGTTACTCTCTCTGAAGAAATGTTCTTAGCTAGTATTATAAGTGAATTTTTTTTAATTTTTTTACAGGAATCTCAGTT
>NW_026267273.1:417938-420967 GCF_000697945.3 Frankliniella occidentalis | reverse complement strand
TAAACTAAGTGTGCTGCTGCTTAATACTTGTAAGTGTGAAACTATTAGTCGAATACTTGCGAGTGCTCAACTCCGTTGTTTTACACTTACAAGTGTTCAAATTTGTAGCTCTGTACACACTCTGGAAACCCAAGTGTACGAACGTCGCACACCTTCAGATGTGTGAATGACCATTCACACACTTGGGGCGAGTAAATGGGTACGTTTCCAAGTGCACGAAACTCTATCCGCTCACATACAAGAGTGTGAATATTTTGACGCAACACCTACAGGTGTGTGAATATTTTGTCGCTCGCCTACAAGCGTGTGAATTTTTTCACTCACCTGCAGGTGTGCGACTTTCGTACACTCGGATTTCCAGTGCAAGTGTTAGGTGTTCTTACTCTGCGGATGTAAGAGTGATTTTTTTTTTTCGGGTGATAATCGGGGGTATTACTTACTTGGCCTAATGAACACACTCCATATTATAGATTCGGAGAAAGTGGCCAAACTTTGACAAACATTGTCCGTCAAACCCTGAACATTAAAGTGCAAAACAATTCGTATACCCTACTGGGGTCAGTGAACTACAAATCTTTGGAGTCAGGTGGGCATTATACAGCCACTATTAAAATTAATTGAAAGTTTTTGAATTTTAATGATGCTGAGGTAAGATTATACATATAGTCACAACAACAATTTAATTTTATCTTGGACCGTTTTAATCGATGAACTTCTTATGACTTTTCAGGTAAATGTTTTATCCATACGAGAACTTAACAAAGAGCAGTCGTATGTGTTATTTTACTTAAGAGTGTGATGTCTTGCTCGACGGCCCAACATTGACTCTAACAAAACCACGTGTTAATAAAAAAAATCACTCTCATTGTCTTTGCTTTCTGCCATAAAGAACATAGTGCCCCTTTACGGCCCCTGTATGTCTTTCTCTCTCGCTCCGTATGGCACCCTATTGAGAGAGCAAAGACATAAATACACACTGGGCTAGCCAGCACTCTATATAGTTCTAAAACTACAAGTTTTTTGAGCTCGAGAAAACAACGAGTAAAACAACGAGTAAAACAGTAAAAAAACAGCACTTTTTGTATGTTTGAGAAACACAAGACTTAGGTCTTGCACAACTTTTTCGCTACTCTTTAGTTTGAAATGTGTCACTCCACAACCACTTCATGTCCTGTACTTAAAGCCACTGAAATTACGACAAGGAATAAATTGAAAATCACCTGGGAGATTTGTACCCCCCTACGCCAAGGGGGTACAAATCACCTAGGCGATTTGTACCCCCGGGTACAAATCGCCTAGTATATTTGTACCTAATGGTCGACAGGGGGGTACAAATCTCCTAGGCGATTTGTACCCCCCTCGGTAGAAGAGGGTACAGTTCGCCTGGGCGATTTGTACCCCCTAGGTACAGGGGGTAAGGTACGCCTAGGTGATTTGTACCCCCCTATGCCAAGAGGGTACAAATTAACTAGGCGATTTGTACCTGGGGGTACGATTTGTACCTGGGGGTACGAATCGCCTAGGTTATTTGTACCCCCTAGGTACAGGGGGGTACAGTTCGCCTAGGCGATTCGTACCCCCTAGGTACAGGGGGTACAGTACGCCTAGGCGATTTGTACCCCCCTATGCCAAGAGGGTACAAATTAACTAGGCGATTTGTACCTGGGGGTACGAATCGCCTAGGTTATCTGTACCCCCTAGGTACAGGGGGTACAGTACGCCTAGGCGATTTGTCCCCCCCCCACGCCAAGAGGGTACCCGAGGGGTATCTAACTTGGTCCAGTCTTTGTACACTTGGCAAAATAATCAAATTATAATCATTCACAATCAACTCCAATCTTCCCAGTCTGTTCCAGTCTGTCTACAGTCTCTCCAATCTTTACAATCACCTCCAGTCAGCTCCAGTCAGCTACAATCACCTCCAGTCACACCTCCAGTCACCTCCAATCACCTCCAGTCACCTCGAATCATCTCCTGTCATCTCCAATCACTTGCAGTCATCCAGTCACATTCATACTGAAGCCTCTCCAGTCACCTCTATGGTCTCTTCCAGTCACGTCCGTGATTACCTCCAGTCACTTACAGTCACTCTCAGTCACCTCCAGTCAGTCACAGTCACCTCCAGTCACATACAGTCATCCAGTCACATTCATACCGAAGCCTCTCCAGTCACCTCTATGGTCTCTTCCAGTCACGTCTATAATCACCTCCAGTCACCTCCAGTCACCTCCAGTCACACTTACAATCACCTCCAGTCACCTCCAATCATTTCCAATCGTGTCCTTGCGTACAGTCTCCAGCAGTTTTTTAAAGTCACACCAATATTTTACAATCAGCTACAGTCAGTCCTATTTCCAGTCTTCGTACGCGTTTTTGGTGAGTTGGGTACCCCTCGAGGGTACCTATTAACTAGGCGATTTGTACCTGGGGGTACGAATCGCCTAGGTTATTTGAACCCCCTATGTGCAGGGGGTACACACTGTTATGGCTTAAATGGTGCTGCGCGCGGACCCTTTACTAGTGGTGCCTTTATAGTTCCCAATTTGGGACCTCTGGAGGTGAAAAACGTCTGCTCTGATACCTTTAATGGTCTTTTTGTGCAATGGAACCTTTGGAGGTCCCGCCGGTACCCCTGTTTGGTGCCTCCAAAGGTGCCCGAGCGCTGATCCCTGCTTCGACTGGTGCCTTCAGAGGTCCCATGTGGGACCTTTACAGTGGCCCAGGGCGGGTTATTGCCAGTGGCGCCAAGACTTTTTCCGGACGGGTATGCAAGCCCCCTTTCGAAACCCCCTTTTACTCCGTTTTACCCCCTTTTACTCCGTTCCACCCCCTTTTATAACCCCAAACCACTAATTTTTTTGAGCTTTTAAAATTATTTTTAAATTAGGTGTTTTCCGGTGTATAGCCAAACAGTACGAACGTGAGTACGTGGCGACTCACTTATATTTAATCCCAAGTACTGTGGTGTGTACTTGAAGGAACGGAGCAGCGTGAGATTGGTTTTGCGAGCGAAGCGAGGAAATTTTCAT
>NW_026267273.1:409327-416487 GCF_000697945.3 Frankliniella occidentalis | reverse complement strand
TTTATTTTAAAAATATTTGTATTTCAAATCTAATTTGTTTGCTGGCAGGAGTTATTGTGTCCAAAAAGAGTGCAGTGCATATCTTAATGTGGATGCTGAGGCACACTTGGACAACTCTAATGCACTACGCTTGTTACTGGAAACCAATCGAGGAGTTGTCGCTCCAATGCTAACCAGACCATACAAAGCCTGGTCGAACTTTTGGGGCGCTCTCAGTACTGATGGCTTCTATGCAAGATCTACAGACTATATGGAAATAGTCAACCTCGAACGTCGGTAAGTTTTATACTACATATTATTTGTTGAATATTTTCAAATAAGAGCTTGGAAGGTTCTTAGTATTATTTGATCTTTAATGCATTTCATTTCATACACCAACACATTGCACTCAAGCACTTGACAATTTCTGTGTTGCAATTTCTAAAACATAAATTTTTGGCAATCGATATATGATGTATAGACAAGCCCTCTGCGGGAGCTCAGTCAAAGATAATAGAGAAATCAGTTTTGAAACTGCGTCGGTCAATGGAATACATGTTGTCGGCAGAACACTCGTAGACACCTGCGTCCATCTGGGTGGCTGGATCGATCTCTAGCTTAGACTTGATGTGTTCCTTGTCGAGGATGTACTCGTGCACCTGGGGGAGGGAAAGAGACCAAAACGCTGAATACCGTGGCACAAAACTGAAGTGGGCGCGTTAGGACGCCGTGGATCCTGTCGGAGGTAGCGAGTCTCACCGTCTGGTACAGGTGGGCGTAGAGCTCGACGCCGTCCTTGAACCAGGTGATCTGCGGGCGGGGCGTCCCCTTGGCCACGCACACGAACGAAATCTTGTGGCCCAGCGTGTATTCATAATCGAAGTGCGACGCCTGGATTATCTTGGCTCCCTGGAACAGCCGCGGCGGTCGCCATGGTCAGCGGTTCTCGCGAGGGACGAGGGGGTGGAGGAGCCCCGTACTCACCCCGTTGTGGTTGTAGTACTGGTCGCTCTCCGGGTCGCGGTACTTGCCCGTGACGGGCAGCCCGATCTGCATCCTGCTCCGGGTCCTGGTCTTGGCGCGGCCTCGCCGCCCCTGCACCTGCGGCCCGAGCGCCATGGCCGCCAGCAGCATCAGGCACATCCACAGGTGGCGGCGGTTCATGGCGTCGGCTCCTCGCTGCGCGTCGCGGTCCCGGTCGAGTGGCAATGCGGTGTGTGCAAGCCGGTGCGCTTTGCAAAGGGCTTCGCGACACCGAGCCCCCTGCTCTCGCGTTCTCGCTGATCACCCCCTCGTGTCCCCCTCCTGCGTCGCGCCGGGTAATGGGGCCCTTCCTCTCGTGTATGTGTGTGTGTGCATCGTGGGCCTCTCCCTCGTCACCCCACCCTCCCGTCGTCACCCCACCCTCCCCTCCCTCCCTTACCCCCTCTCCTTTCCCTGTCGATCGAGTATATTTCGGCACTAGTCAACTCGATTCAGTAATCCGGGCTACGCGCGTCCGAATCACGACGCGTTAGCCCTGTTGGGTTACTCATGAAAAGGAAATTCCCCAATTACCTCGTTATTATTTCCCATAGGGCTGGCAGGGGGCGGCCGGCCTCCCCTCTCACCCCCCCCCCCCCCCCTCACCTCCTGTTTGCTGCACAACGCCCGTCGGGTTGGGCCGCTGGGGCGCGTGGACCAGTCGTAGAGGTGGCCGGTCAGAGAGGTGACACCGTGGTGACACGCCTTTATTATCTATGCTTATAAATATCTCTCGTCACCCTTGCACAATGTCAGTCTCATGACCGCAATTGGACGGACGACGCACGTCGTCAGGGGTGCCCTCCCCCCTCTCCGCCCCATCCATCCATACTCCCCTCTCTCTCTCTCTCTCCCTCTCTCTCTCGGATCGCAGGGGGAGGGTACGAGATGGTTTGCTGGCCTCTCCGTATTTCGATCTGCTACAGCGGGTATCCTGACAAATCCTCTCCGTATTTCGATCTGCTGCAGCGGGTATCCTGACGAATCCTCTCCTAGGAAGGATTTTTGTGTAGGACCACCTTACCACCTTGGTATACTTGGGAGGTGGGCTTGCCGAGCGCACAAACTCCTCCGTCCACTAACTCCCCCGTATCCGGAGCCTGCCTTCCCTCTCAGACTGAGCCGGTGCTTATCACCTATTCTGAAGATGGTGTGGATAGTATATGCCGTCTTTTCTAGAACCCCTGTTTTATTCTGACTTGTTTCCTGGCGTCTGACTTAATTTGATTCGTGGCGTTCCGCCTTCCTTTTAACCATGGTTAATCATGGTTAGGTTTTCTCAATACCTTCACAGCGGTTTTTACTTTTCTTAGTCTTGAAAAAAAGGGGGGGAGGGTCAAAGAATTTCAGAACGGTATTTATTTTCACTTTTCGCGAAGCAGTTTATTCATAATAATAAATAAATATACAAAGCGCTTTTGCCTTCGGTAACAGACCGTCTTGCAGTCTGTCGCAGTGTCAGTGTTACAGTGGTGTGTCCTAGATGGGAAAATAAAAGAAAGGGTTACAATTGTAGAGTCATAGCGGCCACAGAGTCACGCCGTGCGTGTCGTCATCCCCCTGTTTGTCAGTAACTCACATAGTCTGTCCGGAAGCCTCTGCTGTCCACGGCGTACTGGTTGTTGGCCTGGCACTCGTAGAAACCGGAGTCCTTCTGGGTCGTTGGGTCGATTTCCATTTTGGACTTGATGGTGTCGTTGCCGATGGGCCACTCGTGGACCTGGTGTGACAGTCAAGACAGTTATTAAGCCCTGCTGGACTGTACCCATGGTCGCTGGACATCCCCTCGGATTTTGTAGTTGTTCTGTACTGCGTGCACGCGTGTTTGAATGTTTTGCCTACTTGCTTGCTCGCGGCCATAAGCGACCTGCATTATTAGGGATCGTCCCGAAAGTACGCCCGTTATTCGTCGAAACAAACCTGTCAAGTTCAGCCTGCGAAAGCTCTCATAACGCCTGGTAGGTAGGCAACATCTTGCACGCTGTGCATGCGTGTACTGCGGGCTGGCCTACCCTAAGTATCGCAGGCGGGCCGAGCGTATCTGAGTTAAACGGCCGTACTTTCTGGTTGGTCAGATGCGGTAGTCAGACCCGGGTACACCACACACATGCATGCGATACAGCGGTCTACATACCAGATCGCCCGCGTCTTTTTTGTATTTCTTTGCCACGTGGTTGGGCGCAAAACGCCCCCCTCTAGGGCTCACCTGGAAGAACTTGTGGTAGTACAGCTCGATGCCGTCCTTGAACCACGTGATCTCGGGCCGAGGGAAGCCCTTGGCCATGCAGAAGAAGGTGATCTTGCGGCCCAGCATGTAGTCGAGCTCGAAGTGTGACGACTTGACGATGCGCGCGCCCTGGTGACGGGAGCAGCTAACGTCAGATCAGTATGGCGTGACAGTGCGTGACAGTGTCGCGGGCCCGCGGGCCCTACTCACGTCTCGATGCTCGTAGTACTGGCTGGTGGCGGGGTCCTTGTTGTGCAGCAGGACGGGCAGGCGGGACTTGTACTGGTGCCGCATGCCCCTTCCCTTGCCCACGCGCGTCCCGCTGCCCCGGAGCGCCGCGCCGGGTCCAGGGGCCGCGAGCAGCGCGAGGAGGCCGAGGAGCAGCACCCGCTGCAGTGCCCGCGTCCTCATGGTCACATCGAGCGCCCAGGTCGCTCGGCTCGGCGTCGCTCAGCGTCGCTACGCGTCGGCCGAGCCACTGCGTTGACGGCCAGGTCTCCCCGGTCAGGTCTCCCCTATGCTCCGCGCTCCCTCGCCCTTCTCACCCCTCGGCCCCCCTCCTCATCATCATCATCTTCCTTCTCTCCAGCGTTAACCAGCTGTAGCTGTCGGGCGCAGGGCCCGGCAGGCCGGGGGCGTAGGACAGCTGTCCCGGCCCGGCTGTGCCGGCCATGGCCAGGGCTCGGAGTGGCCTCCTCCAAATATAGCGTGACAGGGCAAGGTCCTGGCCCTGACGATCCAGGATAATGACACAGACACATACTTAGGATGACCTGACCCCCTTGTGCATGTTTTTTCGATTGCAGGGGCCTCTGGAATGTCCCGTACATCAGTGGCTGTTATTTGGTGAATGCAACTATATTAGCTGATAAAAAGTCACAGCCTTCATATTCATTTGGCACATTGGATCCTGACATGGCATTTTGCCACAGTCTTAGAGAAAAGGTAATGCAGCATTTGTGCACTTATGAAATAATTTTAGTGGTGCAATATAATTCAATGGTATTATTGATGATAAATTTTACCATGCAATTTACAAATTTACAGGGTTCTTTCATGTTTGTGTCCAATTTACATGACTTTGGACATCTTGTGAACACTGAGAACTATGATCTCACACACACTCATCCTGACTTTTACACACTTGTTGAGAACCGTTGGGATTGGGAGCAGCGGTACATTCATCAAGACTATGCCAATGCTCTTGATCCTCAATCCACTCCCCTTCAGGTAACATTAGTTGTGCTTATACAGCTGCAGAGTTTGTTCATATTACTTGTAATATTTGTCGTAATTTTTCAGCCTTGCCCTGATGTGTACTGGTTCCCAGTTGTTACTCCTCGTTTTTGTCAAGAGTTAATTGATATAATGGAAAACTTTGGGAGGTGGTCCGATGGCTCCAACAAGGTACCTAATTAGGGCTGTATATAATTGTGAATAATTTACATCTGGTTTAAATTTTCTTAAAACTTTGCAGGATTGTTGATGACTGTATCTTTTGATTTTTTTATGTTGTATACTCCTTTTCTTTTCTTTTTCTTTTGTTTTTTGATTGGTGATACAGTATTTTTAGAGTCAACTTAACTCTTCAGTTGTTGTTATTGCTTGTAAAATTTTCAGGATGAGCGATTGGCTGGTGGATATGAGAATGTTCCTACTCGGGACATTCATATGAATCAGGTTGGGTTTGATCCCCAATGGCTGGAGTTTCTTAAATCTTATGTAAAACCCTTAGTTGAACGAGTATTCACTGGTTACAATAATGATGTATGTAGATGTTTTGAAAGTATGATGTCAGAGGAGAGGTGGTGTGAGTGGTTTACATATGTAGTGAAATCTTTGTCTTTCAGTCTCTTAAATCCACTGATTGGTTTATGCCCCGCCAAAGCTTAGGTTTTCTAAAACTTAAATAATTTCCCCAGCCAATTTACCCTTTTTGAACTATGTGCTACCAGGATCCACGACTAGATGGTGGTTATGAAGCTGTACCCACTCGAGATATACATATGAGACAGGTTGGCTTGGATGATCTCTGGGATTTATTTCTGGAGGATTATGTTCAACCTCTGCAACAAGCAGTCTTTATTGGTTATGATGATGTAAGGTTTGAAAACTAAGCTCTATACTCAATCCAATTTGTAGTTTTAGGGGCCTGTTCTAAGAAAAAAAAAGAGAAAAAAAACGGTGCTGGGCACATAAACAAAAGAAAATAATGACCCTTCATTTTTTAATTCTTTATTTTTTTAATGCACCACATAACTCACTGGATGCACTTTAGGGGACAGGTGGCATTGTAACTTTCAGTTTTAAGAGTCTGCACATATCAATCATATGTTCATTTTTAAAAGCACTGCATACTGTACAGTTGATCTAAATGTGTACTATTGTTGCATAAAAATTGCACCACATACCATCTCTCTAATGCATTGTTTTTATTACAATGGTTTTACAGGGGATCACCTATGTATATATTGTCTAAATTCTATGTTTTTACTTGCAGACTCCAAGGTCGATTATGAATTTTGTTGTGCGATATAGACCTGATGAACAGCCTTCTCTTCGTCCCCATCATGATTCTTCAACATATACTATTAACCTTGCATTAAACAGACCTGAAGTAGATTACCAGGTAAAGTATTAGTATCTGCTCCTCTACATTCCTGTAGATCAATGTATATTTTTTGCTAACAATGATATTCTTTTCTCTGTTGTAGGGTGGAGGGTGTAATTTCATACGCTACAACTGCAAAGTAACTAAGACTCGAGTAGGATGGTTGCTGATGCACCCTGGTCGTCTAACTCACCTACATGAAGGCCTTCCTGTTACAAATGGAACCAGATACATAATGATTTCATTTGTAGATCCCTAATTTATTTACCTGTTAAATGAAAAAACAAAAAAAATGTTCCTTGTAAGAGTTGAAATTACCGGTAAGTTTAATATGGAGATAATTTCTATTTCAAGAGACTGATGAGAATTTCCTAGCCTGGGCAGTGTTCAGTAGTAGGCATGCTTTGTGCATTGGGAGTGGAATATGTAGTCAACTAGTCAAAAAATCGTGTAAAAAATAAATCATCTTAAAAGTTTACTGAGCAATTTCAACAATGGTTTTGTTAGAAAATATATTTTCTTCAAAGGCCTGCTTAGCCTGCTTATTCTAGACCGTGACTTATCTACTTGTTTTAAATTTCCTGGACATCAACTCTGTATTTGTACATACAAAAAAATGAATTTTTATCACTGCCTGTAACTAGAACGAATAACTATACATTAAGACCATGACAAGAATTCTTAATTTTATACATCAGTGTTCCTCATATCATTGTAAATGAATCTCCATGTCCTCGATATTGATACTGATGCTAACCTGACACGATATATTTTTAAGTGCATTATTATATACCTATTTAACATTTTTTAAACTGTTTGAAATAAAAAATAATAGTTTGTAGACTGAAATTATTTGTCTTTGACTTGAATTCACCCTTTCAAACAAAACTGAAAAGATTACCTCGTGAAGCAAGTACAGTAGGCGCAACAAAGAGACAAAAGGCTTTTCTCAAGCAAAAGGTGATCTCCCCCCCCCCCCCCTCCCCGTGATCCGAGTCCGAGCGCCTTAATTCATACGAAAGTCCCGCCTCACCCCGCCATACAACTCTACCAACGCAACGATTCTGATTTCAGTGCTAGCAGTAAATTTGTCCGACTATACTTCATTATTTTGAAAAAAGACACATAAGTCCTTGTTCAAACCGTAAGCATCGATCGATTTTAAAAATATTTAGCGGTCTGGTGTCTAATTAATCGTCTTAACAAAATCATAAAATGAAGGAGGTAATTAAACATTCTACAGTCTTGCAGTCACGCGAAATTTACCTTCTCCAGCAAATGGCAAAAGTGTCTTTTGTGAATTCAAAACACAAGTTTAAA
>NW_026267273.1:396225-408877 GCF_000697945.3 Frankliniella occidentalis | reverse complement strand
CTCTTGTACTCTTGTGTTTGTGGAAAAAAAGGTATTGACACCTCTGTATTAACTTTGTCACAATGATTTGGACACGCTAGAACACAGTTAACGGCCTAGGTTCATACAGATATTGATTTCTTGTCACCAACTGCTCGTCAAGTTGATAAGTAACCAACCGAGCGTATGCCATCCTTGCCAGGTCAGGCCTTGTGCCACCTTGGCTGTGTTCAAAATTACAATAAATCCACGCACATGTTACACACATGACCACATTCAGCGGTCTCTTTTTAGTCTAATTTCAATTCCGATCTGATGTACTCAACTCTTTGGAGTTTGGTTGTGAGCTTACAAGTGTATGTACACAGCGCGGCGAATAACCTAAACAAAGGAACAGCAACCCCGCATATTTTAACTTCTTGAATGGGAATAGTTTCTGAACTATTTTCTCAATTATCAACATGTTTCGTGCTATTTGAGCTCTCTTTAGGGCGATCACTATATCGGATAGAGCGTATTCTGTGGAATGATTGTTGGCTTAGTGTGAGCACAACATTAAAGTGTAAATACTGTTGTGCTGCACACACTTTATTATTTGTTGTAATAAATGTTCTATGTTTGCGTTTGCATGTTGTGTTCAGTTGACTTGCATTAGTTTGTTTTGCTTCAGTGCCAATATTTGATTTTAATCTTTTCCTGTGTTTTCCTTCAAAGGCAGTCTTCGACTACCCTTTCTTTGCTGTCCTTCCTGTGCTTGGCGGTTTGCTGTTGGCTCAGTTTTCATTTGTGAAACTGGTTCATCAGGTAATTGCTGTCCCATCTATGTATTTGATTTGCCTCCCTATCATGCCTTTTAGTTCTTTGATGTTTAGTCTGTTTTATCATTTGTTTTTGTTGTTATCGATGTTTATTTTCTTCTTTAGTTCTTTTTGGAGATGACTGATTCCATGAAATTTGGGCCAGAATGGTAAGTACAATTTCTGGATCAACTTCCTGTCTTACCCTGTCTAAAATACATCCTGTATGCTAGAGAATCTTATATTTTATTGTATGGTTCTTCAGGCTTCGCAACATGGGGCAAGATGGCTGCACTGCTCCTCCTCCAATGTCAGCACCCACGCCTCGGTATCAACTTGCTGAACATCGATATGGCCGTGAAGAAATGTTGGCGCTTTTTGACATGCAAGTGAAGGCCCCAGATCCTTTGTCAACCTTCCCAGGTCTATTCGTAGACAAAACACAGGTTCCATTGGCTCTCATCCAAATGACGGAAGAAGAAACGGTATAATTTTATTAGTTGGCTTCTTATGTTAAGTTTTATGAAATTAACCCTCAACTCAAGAGTATTCATGTTTATCATTTTAGCGCCATTGGAATCGTGGCATTAACAGTGATGCTGTGTTGCGAGCAACAGGGAAGCCCCCTTCTGTAACATTAACTACTAGTATTAGAGGTAGTAGGGGTGGAACTGTTGGGCCTGTTACTTTGGGTAGGGGCCGAGGACGTGGGGGCTTTACTACCTATAACAGAGGTTTGAGCTATGAAGAAGGTGGAGACTCCCCCACTGGCCCACCCCATGGTCATTTGGGTGCCCCACCTGGTGGGTACACCAGAGGAACACGTCCATTTGACCGCTCTCAGGTGTGTGTAAATCTATACATAATAAATATTTGCTTTAGTAAATTTATTTAACATATTTCTTTGGATGCTATCAGAGTGACAGAAGCTGGAGCGAACGGAATGGCCTGGATACAAGTGCAGAATGGACTGCTACAAGCCCAAGAAAAGACTTCAACGATCGAACTTTAGGAGGGCCTTCACCTGGGAGGACCTTCACTACTGACAGTAACTGGCGACGAAGCCGGGCAGGAGAAGAGGAAGATGGTTGGAGAGCATCAGGGACAACACCTGAAAAGGGAAAATGGGGTGGAGCAGGCGCCAGTGGGGCTGCTAGAACCACTAGCTGGAGAGATGGAGACCGTGACCGGGAGAGGGAAGGGGAGCTTGCTGAAGGAAGAGGTGGTTATAATCGAGCTCATCGGCCTTGGGACCATTCTAGTAACTTACCTGAATGGTTAGTATTTCTCAGTTTTGACAAGAATTCAATTTCTAGGTTTTGTAGATTCTTTTCAATAAGTGTCCCGTCAAATGAAAAATTTCAGGTCTGGTTGCTGTATTTTTAGGGGCTATTTTATAGTAATATTTTGAAATTGTGGGCTTTCTAGGGCTGTTGATGGAGCTGATAATAGCAGTGGCAGCTTTGATGCACAGGGTGCCTTTCATGGAGGGCATACATATTCAGATGAGGAGGAGGTATGAAACTTGAAATTGTATTCTGTTGTATGATATTACATACTTTGTGCTGGAACTGACTGAAATGTAACATTGTCTTCCTATTGTAGAATGGTGGAACTGTTAATAATAGTGTCCTTAGACGCACTCGACTTCTCTCTGAGGGTAACAGTTCTGGTCCTGGAAAAAGAGATGGAAACTCAAATGCCAATCATAGACGTGTAGTGGCAACTGATCGAGCATCTGCAGAAAGAGTTAGTGAGAAACTTACTCCATATTTGGACAAACAAAATGATGTCAGAGTGCCATCTCCCTCTACACCACCTCGTAGTGAAGAATTCAAAGATCAAGAATCAACACCAATCAAACCTGTACAAAATTCCAAGAGTGATCCTGATTTGAAATCAAAGGAGTCTCCCAGCCCACAGGCAGCCCCACCAGCTAAGAGTAAACTCAAGACTCCTCCACATCCTTCTGAACTTCCAAACCCATTGACTACTTCAGCATCCATGCCAGCCATCAGTGTGCCAAATAACATTCATCAAGAAAATCATGTAGACACAAGACAACACATTCTCCGAGGTACAGTGTTACTTGCACTACTATGTTTTTACATTCATATCTTTATGGTTCACTTAATGTGCCTACTTTTTTTTTTAGAACACAAGTCCGAAGATGCAATGGAGAGGATGGGGGTAGTCGCCCATGATCTTGTTGCCAAGTTAATGGAAGAAGAGGAAGGCCCAATTCGTGATGACTTGGGTCACCATCACCATCACTCTCATATGGGAACTCATGTGCGGGAACCAGAAAAGTGGTTTTACAGAGACCCGCAAGGCCAAGTTCAAGGTACTACATTTATATCTAAAATAATAATGCTATGTCCCACCTGAAAGCAAGTGTACCCTACCACAAACCATACAAGTTTGTCCAATCTAATACCACTTTTAATTCAAATAATTTCAGGACCGTTTTCTTCCGAAGAAATGGCCGAGTGGTTTAGACTGGGTTACTTCAACCTGAATTTGCTTGTCAGGCGTGCCAAGGATGAGAGATTTTCTCAACTTCAGGATCTGATTAAAGTGTTTGGTGGGATTCCCTTCATGACAGAGGCAAATGTGCCTCCTGTTAAGGTAAGGAATTTTTTATGTTTGTCATATTTTAGAGTATATGGAAACATTTAATATAATTTGGGGGATTTTGGTTTAGGGGGCAGATCCTCTTTTGATGGGGAACCCAGGTGTTGGAATACCTATGGGCCCTGGTATGCCTAAAATGCCAATGGTTGGAATTCCCGGAATGCAAGGAATTCCTGGAGTACCTGGAGTTGCTGGTGTACCTGGCGTCCCAGGTATCCCTGGGGAACCAGACATTATGATGATGCAGCATCAGTATCAAGTACTACAGCAGCAAATGTTCTTAAGGTAGGTTTTTAGATCATTCTGATTGAACCAAAATTATTTATCCATCAATTTTCCTCATGTAATATCTTGTCCCAAACATTATAGACAACAATCTCAGGCTGCTGCTGCAGCTGCTGTGAGCAAGCTTCAACAAACAGAAGGCTGGAACACACTTTCTCCTATCCAACAACAGGAGGTACTTTTTTTTTCAACTTTCCAAAAATGCAAGTTCCTGTTTTTTTCACAACTCTCATGTATCATTGTATTCTTGATAGCTTGTGTCTCAGCACATTCAAATGAATGCACATATGGCTACTATGGATGCTGGCCCTCCAATTCTGCCCAATGCTTCTGCTCCAAGTTCTGTCATGGCTCTAATGTCACAGTTCCAACAGAAATCACAGCAACAGCAGCAACCACGTATGCCGCAGGTACAGTTAGCGCCTTCTTTTTTTTTGCCTTCTCTGAAAAATCATATTTGGCCTCTAACTTTCTTTGTAAATGCAGGCCAAAGATGTTCCTGGACCACAGCCAGGCCAACCTCTAGACCCATTGCAGCAATTGATTCAGCAAATGGGTGGATTGTCATCAAGGCTATCACCCCCACCCTCTCCAGCCCAGGCACAACAACCTTCTAATGATCAACTGCCATCAGATCCTATTCAAAGCTTGCTTAGGCAATTAAATCAGCAACAACAACAACAACAGCAGCAGCAACATCAGCAAGTAGCTCATCATCAAGCTGCTGTGAGTCCTTGCTCTGTTTGTTATAGGTGTCATTATTATTGAACTGTATGAATCCAGAATTATTGAATGTTTTAATTTCTTACAGGGGGACTCTTTGTGGGGAAGTCCTCTTCCTGTATACAACCATGGAAGTTGGCTTGGAGGTGTGCGGCCTCCTCTAGTTGGAGGCTCGGTGCCACCTTCAGGACCCATGCTTCCGCCATCTACTGCCTCACTCTGGGGCGATCTTAATACTAAGGAGATGAAGACTGAAAAACAAATTTTGGAAGAGCAAATGCTTATTGAAGAGGATAGGAAGAAGCAACAAGAACTCCTGAGAAAACAAGAAGAAGAAGAACAGCGCCGTCGTGAAGAAGAGATTAGGGCAAGACAGGAAGCTGAAGAAGCAAATGCACTCGCAGTTGCAGCTGAAGCTGAAAAACAGAAAAAGAAAGCAGAGGAAGCCAAACGAAAAGAAGAAGAAGCAAGACGAAAGGAAGACCAACGGAAAGCGGAAGAAGATCGGAAGAAGCAGGAGGAAGCAAAACGGCAAGAGATAGCAAGGAAGAAAGAGGAAGACAAAAAGAAGAAAGAAGAAGACAAGAGACGAAAAGAAGAAGAGAAAGAGAGAAAGCGACGAGAGGAAGAGGAGAAGAAAAGGCAAGAGGAGGAAAGACAACAAAGAGCAAGAGAAGCAGAAGAACAAGCCAAAAGAACTGAACAGCAACGTCAACAAGCAGAGGCACTTCGCAAGATGCAGGAGCAGCAGCAGAAGCAAGCTCAGGCAGCTGCAGCAATTAAAACCGCTAAGGTTGCTCCATGGAGTCAACCTCAGGCTGCCAAACTCAATTCTCAACCTGCTAGCCTTAGTCTTGCAGAGATACAACGCAATCAAAAACGAGAAAAGGAAGAACAGCTACGAGAGCAACAATTAATTCTTCAACAAATTCAGCAACAAAATCATCAGAACCAGCTTTCTGCCATGCTTGCATCCTCACTGGCTGCTGCTGAAAATCAGGCGCAACCTGCTCAAATGCAATTAAAATGGGCGGAAAGGAAGGCACCACCATTACCAGAGGCAAAGACCATGGAACAAATTCAAAGGGAAGAGCAAGAAAGAATTGCAAAGGTTGGTCTCAGTGTTCTAGTTGTTCAGTTCCGTATTTTGTGTAAATTTAGTTTTATGGTGTACTATGTTTTTATTCTTGTTCACCGTGATCCTATCATTTTCAGCAACTGGAACGAGATCGGGCAGAGAGAGCTGAACGAGCTGCTGCTGCTCGAGATGTTCCTGCTCCCTCAGTTGGCATCTGGGGCTCTGCGCCTCAAAGTCTTACTTGGGGAAATACCAGTATGCATTTTGTACTACTTATCTGCTTCATATCCACATTACATAGTCATTTGGAGAAGCTAATAATATTGCTCTTGTAGGTTCTGGACCAGGATTCTGGGATGAAGTTGCCAGTCCTGCTGTGTCTCCAGTAAAACCAGCTGCCCAAGCCATGAAAAAAGGAACACCTGTCAAAAGTGCCAGCGCATCGAATGTCCCGGCCTCTGCTCAACAAGGTGCTAAGTCTGCCAATAATTCAGCCAAGAAGAAGAAAGAAGAAGCCACTGTTCTTAAACTGTTTGAGCAGACTGTTCAGCGTACTGATGAGTTTAGTCAGTGGTGCCACAAAGCTCTTGCCTCTTTGCAGCCCTCTGTTGATAGTGAGTAATTTTTTTTTGTTGAGCCTCCATTTCTGGTTATAGTATTAGTGCTTTTGAGTTTGAGTAACATTTTCCCTTTTTGTTCAGTTCCCACCTTCGTGGGTTTCCTCAGAGATATTGAATCTCCCTATGAAGTCAAGGACTATGTTCGTCAGTATCTTGGTGAAGGAGAAGGTTCCAACGATTTTGCGCGTCAATTTCTTGAAAGGCGAAGCAAGTGGCGCAGTGAGAGACGAAGCAAGCCTGCTGCGGATGACATGTGTGCTCCTGCACCTGCTGTTAATCCAGTGTCACAACAAGCAAGTCATGACTTCCAGGAAGTTAAGGTAAGGAACAGTCTTCTTTCTTAGTTTAAATCAAGCATTAAAAACTGCTAGTAAGTAAAAAGTTAATTGAAGCCATTGTAGTATGCTCTAAAACTTGTTCATAACTTTCTTACAGGGCAAAGGCAAAAAAACCAAGAAGGGTAAAATGTTCAAAGTTGACCAGAGTATTCTTGGCTTCAGTGTCACTGCAGCTCCAGACCGCATAAATGTTGGAGACAGAGATTATGGCGAGGGCATCTAAAATTAGCTTCTCAAATTGTGATATATCACATCTCTTGACTATCTTCCTAATTTTTGTTTCTTTTTTGATAGTGTTTTCCCTGGCAGGTGAACATAAGACAACTTCCCTGTCTCTTTAAAAATCAAGCTATTTACAACATTAATTTTTTTGGTAAATTATGGACCTTTTCTTATTGTTGTTTGAATTTGTTAAATACACTGTATTGCCTGTTGGGACTTAACTCTTTGACCAAATATGTTTGCTGCAGAACAATGCAGAGAATTTTCAAAACTGAAGAAATTGTGGAAATGATTGTAGAATGTTTTTTTCTTTTGACCAAGGTCTTGAATGCTGTCAGTTCAGGAACCTTCTTTTCTTACCTGAAGTATTTGTAGTAATGGTATGAATAGGTTCCCCTGTCGACAATGTGCTAAGACAGATTAACATTTTCTTAGTACGTTACCATACAGTATTCGACCAACCTGTCTGAATCAAAGTGTGTGCAGGGTAATGTGAATGAAAGGTTTGTTTCATATCAAATTAGGTATGGAAGTATGTAATTCAACTCATGAAATCTACGTCAAATAAGTTAAATATGATTACAAAAGTGATAAACCTTCTCTAATGGGGTTGTTTCAAGAAGGTGTTGTTTAATTATCTCCCGGAAGCATTTTGATTTATCTTTGATTTATACTGTGTGTTTTGGCTACAGCCATAAATATTCTGTTGATTAGTGCAATGATGATGAAAAAAAATTTCCTCTTGGTATCTTTAATCTCATTTTTAAGTCTTATTTTCCATGCTAGCCATTGAATATCCGAACAAAGTTTTATTAGTGTTGTTATAATCATGATCCGCACATGGTAATGTTCCATTACACACTGAAATTTAATTGTCTGGAAGAATTGTCCCTATATTTGTTATCTGTTGAGGTGAAAGAAGAATTT
The DNA here is from genome assembly GCF_000697945.3 of Frankliniella occidentalis. Classification (NCBI taxonomy): domain Eukaryota; kingdom Metazoa; phylum Arthropoda; class Insecta; order Thysanoptera; family Thripidae; genus Frankliniella; species Frankliniella occidentalis. The sequence goes on along the minus strand of NW_026267273.1, from coordinate 401,274 downwards.
GAAAAATCTGAATTTTAGGAAGTACAGGGTGTTTAATGAAACCAAATTAAGAAAGTCTATTGCTGCATCTCCTCCGATGCTTTTTAACATTTTTAAACTCTGCTTTTAACTATTGCCTTTCTAATATCTGCACCTCATACATTTCAAATGACAATTTCTTCTGCTGTAAAAGACCCTTGTGCTAATGTGATTTATGAGCATGTATTTATAGTTTTCATCATTTCTCTGCATTTTTCATTCTTTTTATATAAATTCAGTGTTTCTGGAGAGCTGCTTTCCTATTCCTTTAACATTCTTATTAAATACTTTTGGTGCAGCATTCTGTGTTGTGTGATATATTTGGATTGCTGACACCTTTTTTTTTTTTTTCCTGTTCCTTTATTTTTTCTTGTGTGAAGGCAGTACAGGTGCTTTCTGGTGTGCCAGCTTGACATCTTCATCTAACTTTAAATTGCCTGCAAACATTGTTTTGTCTATTTTTGTGACTTATTTATTTTTCCTATGTGGAGGAGGAAGTGTAGTTGTTTAAACAGTGATGAAGGTACCGTTGGTGCAAATACTTTTGACAGTTCTGTAGCTCAATCTATGAATCTTTTCATCATATTTTCATTTCTGGTCCAATTATGAGAAAAAAAGTCATCATGAAGAAGATTGAGAAAGATTTGAGCATCAGTTTTGTATTCTTCATTATTGCTTAGGCATTGATTGGGTGTATGAATGATTTTGTACTTGATTTGAACTCGACCTTGCCTGAATAATGTTATTGTTCCTACGGAACAGGATAGCCTGAAAATTAGGACATTTTGGGTAGTTATACTCTAAATTCAATGCAACATGATGCATTGTTAAAAACTTATTGTGATTCTGTTATTCAGTTGTTTACACTGAAGCTGTTTGGGGGCTCTTTTTCTCCTGTCTTATCCCACCCTTAGCTTACCAGCAAAGCATGGAATTGCTGGTAATTTTAGAATCAAAATATAATGATGCATTGTCTTGCATTTATGAATCGTCAAAGCCTTTGCACTTAGTAAGTAGAGCATGATTTTTCATATAAAAATAATTTCCTCATGATTGAGGATGGAACTGCCTACCATGTAGATATGTATGTCTTTTTTGTGGGATGTTACGTTGAAGCTGAAAAGAATGTATTTTTTATTTGTAAATACAATAGTACTTTACTGTGTGATAGAGGAGGTATGAGAAAATGCGGACATGTCTTGTTGATAATAATAAATTTGTTATTTTTGACCCTTTATTATGAGAGTTTTAATGTAAGAGGAAAACATGGATTATGTTATAACGCTCGCCTGTACCTGATGGACTCATTGGCGATAGTGATCTTATGCCTTACAGTCCATGTTCCTTTGAAAGTGGTACTAGCAGTTAATGCTTACCAACCTCATATTTCAGTATTTTCTGAAACTGGTGACTGTGAGGCATGTACTTGAACTTGGATGCAATAAATGTAGTCTTTGTACATTACCATGCCTTTTGTTCGAAATCCTGCGCTCCACAGGCCTAGGGTCCCTTCATGTGATAAGAACTGTAAAAGATTGTAATCTTAAGCAGTTGGATAAATGTCTTTGCCCAACAGCTTTCGATTTTGAGAGCCTTATTGTTTCTTCTTGAAAAACAGAAAAATATTCATTCTATTTTTTTTCCCTGCTATGGAAATGAGGCACATCTGGAAAGGATTGTCAACATGGAAACGCTGACAAGCAGCTGCAACATCGAAGATAATGTGACTTTGCTACACACTGAACCGCTTCATTAGACGTCCGTAACAACTCGGCTCTCGTGGGCTAGGTGGTGGCGGCGCGAGGCGTGGTCGGTGAGGCTGCCGCGGTGGACGCGGTGGCGGCTACGTCGGTGTCGTCGTCCTCGTCGGCCGCCTTGACCTGGCTGCCGGGCGACGGGCTGTAGCTGGGGCTGTGGATGATGCTGGTGGCCCTCTTGTAGGCGGACACGTCCGTCACGAAGTAGGCGGCGGGCCGGGCGTCGGACGCGCGCACGTAGCGCAGGCTGAAGGAGGGTCCTCCACCGGCGGCGCCGCCCCCGCGCGGGGAGCGGCTGCTGCGCTGCGCCTGTGCCGCCGCCTGGCTCTGCGCCTGTGCCGCCCCGCTGCTCGGCCGGAAGGAGAGCCGCCCCCGGACGGGGACGGGTGGCGCCGTCGGCGCCGCCGCCGCCGCCGCAGAGGACGCCGCCGCCGTCGCTGACGCGCTCGCATCTTCGGACGTTCCGCCGTCGCGATTTCCAACCACCTGCACCGACAGCTTGCGGCGCGTGTCCTGGCCCAGGTGGGCAAGGAACCTGTGTGTGGCGGGCAACGCGAGGCGCCGTCAGTAGCTGCACGAGCACACGAGCACGCCCCTCCGTCCCGGCGAGCGTCGCACCATTTCCGGAGGTCCTTGAGCCGGATGTTCTTGAGGCACTGTCGCTCCCGCTCGGCCCGGTCGAACATGTACGTGTTGGATGTGATCTCCTTCCAGTTGCGCGACACCTCGTCCTGTGCGGCCCGGGTTTGGGTGGGCAGTGCAGAGTGTGAGCTAGCAGCGTATAGGGTGGACCAACGACGCGACAAGCCTACCTGGAGATCGAAGTCCACGCACTCCTTCTCGTCGCGTAGAGAGCGTTTCACGAACTTGAATCGGCGGGTGCACTGCGTCTTGAGGGCGTGACTAAAGTCTCTGAGGAAGGCCTCGATGCGGCTGTCCACGTGGTCCATCGTGTACTTGTCCGCCTGGGAGTTGACCTGTCGGGACCCCGAGTCTGTGAAACAGGCTGCCGCCGCACACCGCGCCTTCACCCCACCCCCACCTCGTCGCCCGCGGGCATCGCACCGTGATGAGGAAGCCGAGGGTGTTGTAGGTGGTGCGGCGCTGGCACGTGACGTCGTAGCCCAGCTGCTCGCGCGTGCGCAGCGCGTTGAACACGGGCTCGTCCAGCAGCTGCACCAGCAGCTCCGACATGCAGCACTTGACCACGGTGGCACGCCCGCACTGGTAGTAGTTGACGGTGCTGCAGTTCTTATCGTCCGGGTTGAAGGTGCGGACCCGGCAGCACCTCTCGCCCAGAGGCACCTGTGAGTGGGCGCCAGCCTGTTAGGGCGACCCTCTGAGACGGACACGACGCAAACCCCGATGAAGTCGGCGGTGACGAGGCTAAAGAACGTTGGAGGCCAGCCCCGTAAGGGGCGCGGAGCATCTTGCCTGGCACACGGCCAGCGTGGGGAAGTCCTTGGCCTTGAGGGGCCGGCACCGGAGGGTGTCCGCCACGCGGCGGCAGATGGTCAGCGCGCCCTCCATGCTCACGTTGCCCTGGACGAGGCACTGGATGTACATGCGCTGGAGGAAGTCCTTGGCGAAGCTCTTGAGCTGCTCCAGGGTCGTCTGCGCGATGACGCCGTACTTGTCCACGGGCGTCCAGTATATCTGACGACAATGCAAGGAGGGTAGTTTTACACGGGGCCGTCGTCGTCCTCCGCGGGGATCGCACCCCGGGGGGCGGAGGAGCGAGCAAGAGCTCACCTGGAGCAGCAGCGACATGCGGAGCTCGTTGGCCAGCTTGGTGGGGTTGACGAACGTGTTGTGGTACAGGCGCCGCAGGCTCTCCTGCATGGCGGCGAACAGGGCGCCGTCCACGTGCTCCGCGACGCGCGACAACTGCGCGAAGATGGCATCGAGCAGCAGCGGCAGCTTCTGGCTGGCGGCACGGGGGCGCGACAATGGCGGGGTGAGCTCCGGCTGCACTCGGGTGCTCGTGCGGGGTGTGGTGCAACCCCTCCCCACCCTCTTCACTGTGTGTGTGGACACTCGATCCCCCACGAGCCGCGCCAGCCGCGCCCTCCACACGACCACAGCCACAGGGTGGAGAGGGGCATTGTGTCGTCTTTGTGGAGTGGACGCGGCTCACGCGGCGAGCGAGCACCTGAAGCCCTCGACGCGCACCACGAGCCCCTTCTCGTTGGAGTACACGCAGTAGTTGAGCAGCGCCATCTCAGCCGGGTACAGCTCCTCCACGAGTTGCTGTTTGAGGACCGTCACCTGCAACAGTCGATGGTTCTTTCTGTCTGAGCGGACAGGGAATGGTTGCGCCCCGGATAAAATCCGAAAATGGGGGAAATTTCAACTTTTAGACAGTCCCTTATTCTCAAAATCCGAGTTTTCCTCTAACTACAGGAGTTCTTTCAACTTTTCCTTTCTACCTCACAAACAACATACATTGGTTTTGCTGTAGAGTTGGCTATGCTGCCAATATTACTCAGTTTGTCTTCCTGTATTGAGATTGATGCACCTGTTTTGGCGCCAACTGAACCACCACTCAGACTCAGTAGATGTCAGTTGTCATCGTCACCCAAGTTACGTGTCGTGTGACGTCCATTGCCTTGCGGTGCTTCCTAATTCCGCGGCCCTTGGACCAGTGAACGTTGGTTCAACATCTTCAAGTTAGTCACGATCAAGACCCATCATCAACAACAGAACTGTTTTTACCGTGATGGGCAAATCTCTTTTGTCTCTTACCAGCAAATCGAGCAGCACGGCGTTCTGCAGTGACTTGATGGGCAGCGGCGACACGAGCTGGAAGTAGAGGAAGGCGACGGGCAGCTGGAAGGTGTCGTCCCGCCGGTACCACACCTCCAGGACGCCGTCGTGCAGGATGCGCGTCGGGTACTTGGTTGCGGACTTGCCGTTGAGCGGCAGCGGCGTAAAGTCTGTCGTCAGGAACCTGCGGCGAGGTTAGTCGGAACACCACGACCCACGACCCCCTTAAAAAAACTACGCCAAAACATGAGGTGAGTAACATCGGCATCGGTCTCCGATAATGCCTATTTTTTCCCTTTTTTTGTTGCGAAGCAATTACTTTTCCACATGTTTTCGACTGCGAGCGTGTTCATTACCGCAATATGTACACCACAACGGGCGCGTTTTCGAGCGTCTAACGAATCCCCCCAACCGCCCCCCCCCCACACCATGTTCCACCATCACCAATGATGCCTCATTTCTTCTCCCATCCAACCCCTGCGGGCCCACCACCCCTTCCCTTGCTTTT
>NW_026267273.1:393489-394670 GCF_000697945.3 Frankliniella occidentalis | reverse complement strand
CTCCCTCCCTCTCACTCTCATCCATATTTTAGGCCGCTGGCCACCGGAAGCGCGCGGATGTGGCGGCCTGCGGAGGATGTGCGCCTCCCGGATGTGCGGATGCGCGGATGCTGAGTGCGCGGAAGGGTTCGCGAACGCGTCCCCGCTCGCGAGGCAGCCGGGCCGGGCACGCACGCCGCCTCGAAGCGTGGCATCAGTTCTCCTTGCCTCCCTGCCAACCCCTCCTGGGAGGGTAGGGTACCTCAGAGGCCCCTCCCGGCCTTCTCTCCGCTCGGCTCAGCGCGGCTTACATAATTCACGAGGAAAATCTGTACGGCCCCGCAGCGTTGTGGGCATTCTTGGGAGAAATAAAGATTTACGCGCCGCCCGCCCGCCCCTACCCACGGCCCGCGCTCACCTTCGTCGGTGAGGGTGAGGTGGATGCTGAACATGGAGTAGAGCGAGTTCATCTCGAAGCCGCCGTCCCAGTTGCCGGTGTAGATGTCGAGCGCCCAGAGCTTGCGGCGCAGGTACGAGACGAGCGAGCCGCGGCCCTCGTGGCCCAGCACCCAGGCGGCGAGGTCGTGCGGCTTGGAGCGGTACAGGTGCGAGCACGGCGGCAGCGCCCACGTTAGGTCCACCTGGAAATAATTCGCCCCGCCCCTGAATGTGTACTACCAGTAGTAGCAGTAATTTTGAAGATACAGGGTGGGTGATCCGCGCCGTGGTTTTTTTCTGCTTATACTGTACCGTGTTCATGCGTGCGGACGGGTTGCATACTCGCACGGGGCCGTAAGGCGCCATGGCGAGCGACGATAGGCAAGCCCGCCCGCACGCATGAATCCGGTACAGCATAAGCAGAAAAAAACCACGGCGCGAATCGCCCACCCTGTATAAATGTATACAGATACATATCTTTAGCTCTAAAATAAAAAGATTCTTGAAAAATGTCGGCCTTTTCCCGTTGTTGGGCTGGTTTACCCACCTGGCACGTGTCCTTGACGGGGAAGATGGAGTACAGCCGTCTGAACTGTGGCGTGTCGAACGGCGCCTGCATGCGGCTCAGGTCCAGCGGCGGCAGGAAGTTGCTCGGCACCTGCAATCAGCGTCCTGTGCCCGGGTGAGGCCCGGCCGGGGGGACTGCGAGGGTGCTATGCGGGGGCTCGGGGAGCACGCGGGGACCCGCGGCGGCCGGGGGAGGG
>NW_026267273.1:392923-393439 GCF_000697945.3 Frankliniella occidentalis | reverse complement strand
CCCCCCCCCCGCCGTCACTCCCGCTCACTTGTGCTGCTGCGGGGGCAGGTCCTCCCCCGGGATGGGCGGGTCCGGGACGTAGGTCGGCGTCTCGACGCTCAGCTCGGCGCCGGAAATGAGCAGCGCCGTCAGGCCGTTCTCCAGCCGGATCACGCGGTACCTGCAAATAAATTGTGTTTCACTTCGCGCCCTTGTTGCTGAATTATTTGAGAATATTTAGACAAGGTTTTTGGATAATTTAAATTTCTTTTTTGTAGTTTCATTTGTGATCCATTCTTTACTGATAGACCTGTCTGCAGTCGCGAATCTGTCTGTCACCGGTGGAATCACGATCAGGGGCCGCTGAGTATGATTCCCAAGATGACACGTCCCTCCCCCCTCCCCCGCCTCTCTCTGTCTCATCCCTCAAGCCGTCTGGGCAGCGGCGGAGGTCCTTAAAATCATCCGTGGCCCGCTTTCGAAGCGCCTCTCGGATGGATCAGGATCACGAACGGGGATAGGAAAGGGGGACGCCGT
>NW_026267273.1:386943-388155 GCF_000697945.3 Frankliniella occidentalis | reverse complement strand
CCCCCTCCCGCCCCCTGTCGCCGTCCGTCGGGACCCGCTCGCCTTTCATGGACTCAAATTGCGACGAAATCTCGTAAGGTAAGCACATTAAAAGAGACCCGCGGAGGGCTTCGGCCGAAGAGAGTAGCTCTCCAATCAGGTCGCGGCTCTCCCATTGCCGACGACACCTGACACGACCCCCTCGCCTCCCCTCCCGTCGCTCCGCCGAAGGGAATCAGCTGGACGAGCGACGAGCCATTTACTTTCAACACTTTCCGGGCTAGGATCTTATTTTCCCGACATCCCCTCACAGGCTGGCGTCACTGAATTAAGGAGACTTAATATTCATCAGCGGGCGATAAAAAAAAATTGGGTGGGTCCACAGTGTGGACACCTAGCACGGAAGGACTATAGGAGGGGACCAGGGACGGGAAACGTTAATAAAAACCCCGCTGTAAAACGACCCTCACTCGTTGTAGTCGCGCGGGGACTTGACAGGCGGCGGCAGCCGCTGCGGCGGCCTGGTGGCCGGGCCGGCCGCGCCTGCGACGTTGTTGTTGTTGTTCCTGGTCGTGGCCCTGGGCGCGGGCTCGCGGCCCACGCTGGCCGTGGACACGCCGCCGGCCGCCTCGGCGACGCCCTGGCCGCCAGCCTGCTGCTGCTGTTGCTGCTGTTGCTGCTGCTGTTGTTGCTGCTGCTGGCCCGAGGAGGCCCCGGGGGCGGACGACCCTCCGCGGCGCTTGCGGCGGGACGCTCCCAGCGCGCGCCCCAGCAGGTTCATAACCTCCTTGGCCACGGCCATGGCTGCCAGCGGCTGCCAGCCTGGTCAGCGCCCTCACCGCCCTCCTCAAGTTGCATTGTTGGCCCCTGGCCGGGGACGGTCGGATGGCGGTGCCGCCAATCGCGACCACTAATGCCGCTGCAACTGTAAATTCATCACGAGCTCTATTTTTCGCTTTCTGACCGGAAATGCTGCTCGACCCCCGACCTTTCCCAAGCAGCAAACTCGGTCACGTGGCCAGCATAATCCCGTTTGCTGCACAGCACCGCCACACCCTGCCTCACCCTGCCACACCCTGCCACGCCACGCCACACCATACCACACCCGGCTGGTGCTGTCGCTGGAAACGGACGAGTTGATCCCTCCAGCAGCACAGAAGCAGACCAATTTGCCCGCTGAATTGAAGGGCGCTTAGTAGAGTTGTTCGGGACGAGCGGGCTTTTCGGGGGGGG
>NW_026267273.1:386002-386893 GCF_000697945.3 Frankliniella occidentalis | reverse complement strand
GGGGGGGGGGCACACTCGTGCTCTGTGCGGCAGGGGTGACCCAAATGCCCCGAGGGCCCGACGACGGGTGACCCCAGGCCGGGCCGCGGATCACGCTCTCTCCCTGTCCCTTTCGCTATCGTACACACGCACACATTTAATTCGCACATTTGCAGCCTAGCTTAAGGTTTCAGTTTTTAGAGCCTGTAATTATAACTGCTATCACTGATAGATTATCGGCACCAAAGTTGAAATGTGAAAGTGTCCCTTAGTGCCTACACCCCCCCCCCCCCCAAAAAAAAAGAGTTCTTGCTTTCGTTTGTGTACTTAATTTTCTGTGATTGCATTCCACTTGTTTTGAGAGCATACTTCTTATAAAAATGCCCTGAAACTAAGAACACATTTTCTTGCGGTGTACGGCTGATTTCTTATTGTCATATGTTTAGACCGGTGTAGACTCAAATTTACATGCGCTCGAATGAGAGCGTTGCGAGGAACGCCCAGGCATTTCTCGGTAAATCTGATCTTCTTAAAGTAATTGGTTCTTATTGCCAGAGATGGGCCGCGCCAACAGACCTGCCCGCCGCTCCGCCCGCGTCCAGGAGGGGGGGACGTGGAACCTTGGAGAAAGGTCCTGGGAGTAAATGTCTGCGTGCCCCCCCCTCCCCCCTCCCCCGGGGGCGTGGCATCTCAGCACCCATGATCACTAGATGGGGATGATTTGCGCCTGAGAGAGTGCACGAGGTGCTGTGCGAAGCGGCACCTCCAGGAGGGTCGTGGTGGAGTAGTGGAAACGTGGGGTGGAGGGGGTTAGTCAGGGGAGTTACGGCACGGCATGGGTGGTGGCGGCGAAGACCTAGCTCAGCCTGCGTCTGGGGGCCTCGCAGGCGCCGGCGGGGCGCGCGGAGGGAG
>NW_026267273.1:381482-384542 GCF_000697945.3 Frankliniella occidentalis | reverse complement strand
TCCTGCGGCCCCGCCGGCCCCGCACCCCCACACCCCACTCTACCTCCACCTTTGTTGTTTTGTCGGCCATTGTATTATTGCTCCTCTCGGCGCAAAATAAGTACGTTTTTTGACAGAGTGTGTGCTGCGCATTGTCCGGCCGGGTCCGGTGGTCTCCGGTCCGGCCTCTTCGTCCGGGCCTCTGCGGGTGGCGTAGCGAGCTTTTGTGTTTTACACCGAATAAGGTTTTATCTTTGTCGAAGGACGAGAGATGCCCGAAAGGAGTTAAAAAGGTTCGAGTGAGGGACGAGATGGTGCGAGTGCCGGGAACAACACGTCGTGTTGAAATAAGAGTGGAGTGGGAGGGAGGGATGGAAAAGGGTCACGGAGGTGGTAGTGGTAGGACGGGGGGTTCGAATAGAGAAGGCGGCTAAGGGGGGCGGGGGTTGTGAAGAACTGGTTGGATTGGCACATCAAGGGGGCTCGAGTCTCGAGGTCGACCAGGGCCGGCCAGGGCTCAGCAATAAGTCCTAATGGTAATGAATTTCGATGGCCCTGCTCCGCATACCCCTGCCCCCGCTCACCCCGCCGCCCCGCCTGTCTGTCTGCCTGTCTGCGCCGCCGTGCTGTCTGCTTGCCTGCGCCCCGTTGGTCGCTACGGCCGCGGCGACGCACCCCGAGCAGAGCACCACCATACCACCTTCCCCGCCACCCTCATCCCCCCGACCCCACTCTCACCCTCGTTATAATTAAATGTTGCTTATTCGGGGCTGGTTCGGGCGACGAGGTGGTTTGGTCCCCGACTCGTCCTCCTCCTCCCCTCGCCCCCCTCCCTTCATCTCCGAGAATACTACTTCTCCGACTCCGAGGAGCGAGTGGAGACACTCCAGGTGGTCGGGCTCCTCCTCTGACAAACACTCCGGGCTCCAGAGCGCGGCCTCCAGCCAAGGACCCGGCCCCTCCGGGCCCCGCTCCAGCCGGCCTCTAAGCGCCTCTTATTGTCGGGGCTACCTCGTGTGCCTTCGGCTGTAAACAGCGCGCGCCTCCTCAGTTTATGAGTTTATAGTGAAGCCTCCTCGGAATCCACCAACACCCGCGGCGCGCGCACTCTAGCACTGTCTTCGAATTCAATTTCGTGGAGGTGGAAGCTCTGGAAAGTTTCCGGAAACTTTCAGGAAAATTTCGGTAGAAACGAAAACTTCCCAGGGAAAAAATTGGAAATTTCCAAAACTTTAGAAGTTTTCCCTTATTATCACCAAAATTTCAGGAACTTTTCGGAATTTTACGGAAAATTTTGGAAATTTTCAACCCTAAAATTTCGAATAGCGCTCAACCGTTCGTGCCGATTTGCCCCCTCCTCTCTAAGCAGGCATTCCTAAAGAAGATGTCTCTCTGAAAGTATTTGCGTCCTCTGTTCGTCCCCGGCATGTGGCGCGGGGGTAGTTTTATTTTTAAGTGTAGCTCTAGACGGATCCCCTGGAGCCTTCCAGTTCGCTCCAGCTCCAGCGAGCGTCGCCGCCCGCCCCCTCTGGCCTGGACGGCCCCGGCGGCGCTCTCTCCCCTCTTACCTGTCGTTTCTGCTTGTTTTCCCCTCCTGGAGTGGCTCGACGCGGTGAGGCAATTAAAACATCGAGAGGCAGGGAGAAAGTGATGTTGAGGAGCGGGGCGGAGAGGAAGAGGAGGAGGTGGAGGACGGGGAGGAGGCGAATGTCGTCGCGCAGCATGCCGCAGAGTGTGCAGCTGACGCACTTTCCGAGAAATCCAATCTAAAATCTAAATGGCGGTATTAAGTCGCTTGCACACCGCGCGGGATTGACGATAATGAACATGGATCGAGGCGCGACTGAACACGAACAAGAGAGCATGGAGGTCCTCTCTCACCTCGAGCAGCGGGAGGAGCAGGAGGAGGGCGGGTCGATGTAAGCATGACAGTGTGGCCCTCCCCGCCTCGCCCCGCCCGTAGGCCACGCGATAGAGTTATTGCACACCCCCCCCCCCTCTCCCGTCCCACCTTTTGTCTTGTTTCCGATCACTTACTGCCAGACGTTGCCCCGGGGCCCACCTAGGCGCGCCCACCCCCCGAGGTTTGCGGCCGCAGTAGCCCATCATTGCGAGAGCCCAGAGAGACAAGTGACCACCATCTAAACTTGGGTTATTAGCGAAGTTAGGCGGCGGGCTGCGCTTGCGCGAGACGGGCGTGGCGTGGCGCGGCTCCGTGTCGCCAACGCCCCTCTCCCCCTACTAGCCCCCCAGTCTTCCCCGCTCCGCCATTCCAATTTTCTCTCCCAATAAGTAAGTATATTGTAGTTTCGCTCTGGCGGCCTCTCTCTCCCCGCTGGGCTCTCCCTCCTCCCGCCTCGATATTGTTTTGCCTTTGTCCCGACGGATCAAGCTCGGCCCGGCAGGGCGGGTCGCTGCTGCGTCGCTGCGCGAGAGTGCTCTGCGATCGCGGGGGCGGCGGCGGTAGCGTGGCGGCGCTCCTTTTAGCGTCCCGCGTATTGCGATTTATTTTCGTTTTCTCTTTTCACTTTTTTTGCTCCCCGCGAGAAAATCTGGCGGGGTGTGGTGGGGTGGGGCGGTATGTGGTCGGCTGACCGGCAGAGTGGTGTGGCATCTGGGACCTGTACGGCAGGCGGGGCGGGGCGGGGCCACAGCATCCGCACCAGTCCCCGGCTCCGTGCTTTTTCATTCTTTTCATTTATTAGATTGTTTGAAAGAGAAATGTAAAAGGGGCGAAAATAAAAACCGGAGCGAAAGAGGAAAAGCAGTCGATATCGGAGCTTCGCAGAAGGCAGTGGCGCCGTGGACTGTGCGGGGGTGGCGGTGCGGCGGCGGGTCAGGTCGGGGGCTGGCAGTGCTTTGCCTTGTCAATTACGTATCGACAAGAAGCAAATGGCTGGGCTGTCCTGCGGGAGAAAAGAGAGGAGGGAGAGGCTAGTGGGTGAGGGAGAAGAGGACGAGGCGAGGCGTGCTTTTCGTCCAGCGAGCCTCTTAGGCTTGGCGCGGAGCGCGGGTGGCCTCACTCCGCCCCCGGTCCCGCCCCCGGTCCCGCCCTCAGTCCCGCCCCCAGCCCCGTCCCCG
>NW_026267273.1:373644-381432 GCF_000697945.3 Frankliniella occidentalis | reverse complement strand
CCCCCGGCCCCGCCGGATTCAACAGCGCTGTCACCTGTTGGGGCTGGCTGCCTGCTGGCTGGGCCCCGCCCGCCCCGCCGCCCCGCACGGCAGGCAACCACCTGTAAAGTAGGGCGCGCCAAATCTGCTCTGTCGTTCTGTCCTCATTTCTGCCCCGCAGGAGTATCGCAAAAAGAAAAGAGCAGAGAAAGAAAATTGTTACAGTTTCGTCTTTAAACTCCGGCGTGGGCTTGTTGTCCGTTTCGCGGTGATGCGAAGAAAGAAAGTGCTCAGCGTGCAAAACGAACTTTTGGCTTTCTCGCTCTTACTTCCTGGCTCTCTCAACCCCTCGTTCTGGCTCTCTAGCTCTCGCTCTCTCGCTCTCTCCCTCTCTCCTCTCGCTCTCTAGCTCTCGCTCGTACGCCCTCGCTCGTATGCCCTCGCTCTCCCCCCTCCCCCTCTCTCGCTCTCGATTTTTCCACGCTCTCTCACTCGAATAAAATTTTGCTGGTCCTCTGTATTGTGTGGGAAATAGTGACTTATATTCAGGGGAGGATACACCTTTTTCGCACATAAATAAATTGCCAGGTTTGAGAGAGTGTCTGTGTGCTGAGGCGTGAGAGGGAAGGGGAGCGGAGAGGGTGGTTGTGGCGGTGGTGGCAGGTATTAATCAATAGCAATGGTTGAGGGGGTTGTGGCCCAGAGATGGAGGGGACAGGTTGGGGGGAGGTGGAGAGAGGTGGAGAGAGAGGGGGGGGGGGGGGGGGGGTTGACAGGCCGACCAGCAAGAAGAGAACACGCATAGCGCAAACAGCAGCCTGCCTCGACGGTCCTCGGCCCTCCCTACACTTACCTCCTGCCTGCTGCCGCTGCTTGTGATGAGAGGCCGATAAATTATTCATCTCACAATCGCTGCTGGGAGAGAGAGGACGTGTTTTCTGAAGCGAGCGCTGTTGTTGTTTTAGTCGAGGATCACGTTCACCGAGGAAAGCCCGCTCCGCGTGCCTCGCGGGTTTGAATTCCCAGTACTTCAAGCTGGGCCTCTTTTTTTATTTTTTTGCGCCTCGTTTATTTTGGAAGGGGTCTGGTGGAGTTAAGAGTGTCTGTTCGTTTAATTTGGGAATGGTCCGACATGGCCTCAACCCTGCTGCGTTGGTCTCGCCCGACCCGCCCACTACTAAAAATTCCAGCACGTTTTCAATCGGGTGGTGCTGGTGGGCTGGAGGCTCGGGGTGAGGGGGACAAACGCGAATGAATTAAATTTGCATACCATTACTGTACCTGATTTAGCAAGGATTTAAGCAAAATATGTTGCACTGTGTAGTGTGTGTGTGTGCTCGCGGAAAGGGTTGAGGCAGAGAATGATGGGACAGCCTTATCCGCCAGGGATAACACGGGCCGAGTTGGGGCACTCAGCATTTTAACGGAGTGGATTGGGTTGACGCATAATCTCCGTGTTCGATTATTGCACTCTGTGAATAATTCAGCAGTGCTCGTTGGTGTGCTTTGGCATGCTCGCTGATTTCTTTGAATTATTAACTCCCCGTACCGGGACCTCTCATTGCTCCACCGCAGGCCTCACCTCTTTGGCGACCCTCCCCGGTCTGTTTTGGCCACCCCCGCCATTCTCCTCTGCCCTTTGCCGTCTCAGGTTGTGGGCCTTGGTCAGCCAGCCTGGTGGTGGTGGGGGCTGAGTGGTACCCTTCACCCCAACTGCCTCAAATGCCACCCTTGACCTAGTCCTCCCGTGCCCACCGTCCCCGAGCCCCCCCCCCTCCCTCTCCGTTCCAGGGGGCCCCTTTAATCTCCTCTAATTGGCCCACACCGCTCGGAACGGGGGCCGACCCTTTCCAGGAGGAGGGCCTTTCTCCCCATGCCTTACAGGGGACGCTCCAGGACCCTGCTCCGGGCTCCGGGCGGGCGGTGCAGTGTACTGCAGAGCTTGTGCGCGGTCCGGGGCCGACCTGGCGCGGCGGTCTCGGGGACGGTCCAATTAAGCTGGGGCTGGACTGGCCGTCGAAGGTGGCGGGGGCGGGGGCTTCTGCGAAACGGTGTTGCCATTGGGGTTTATGATGCTGCAGCTCGACTGCTCCCGTTCGCCTGTCGTCCCGTTTCACTTTGCGCGGGCGAAGCTCTTCTTGGGCGTCCCACCGCCCGCCGCTTCGGTGTTCGATTTTACTCACGTTTTATACCAAATGCAAAAAAGGAGGGTGGGGGATGAAAATAACAAATGAAAACAAATAAAAGGGAGGGGAAATGTTCGGCTGGTGCTGCGGGGCCGCGGCGGCCAGCCTGCGCTCTCGCGCGCCGTCAAAGAGACTGGGCGACGACGGCGTGTGAATAAGTCAGAGTCGGGCGGGGCGGCCAGGGCCTCGCCCAGGGCGGCAGTCATCGCCATGCAGGGCATTAGGCCCAGCAGCGGGCTGCTCCGGGCCGGGGCCGGCCGGGTGTGACGACGACTTGAATCTCAAAGCTTTCCTTTCCCCGGCCCGGGCCGCCGCGGCCATACGCCGGCGCGGAACGCACTGTGCGACTGTGCGTACTGCCTCGCGCGCATCCGCCAAAGAGAGAGCAAGCGAGAGAAACGGAGAGAGAGCGAGAGAGAGAGAGAGCATAGACAGAAGACAGAGACAGAGAGTAGTAGCTCCAGCGGGGGCGTGTGCGCTGGCAGGAAGTCGTATCGGGTGAAGCTCCCTGCGGCTCCCACCCTCTCCGGCCCGGGAGCGCCCGACCTGGCTGGGGTAGGCCGGCCCGCCAGGCGCGCCCCCCGCGCGGGTGGCCTACCCGCCAGCGCTGCAGGCGCTCTCCCGCTTGCTCTCTCCTCGCTCGCTCTCTCGTGGGCTTTCACCCACCCGGGCCGACCGTGTAGCTCCTCCGACCGTCTCGTCGAGTGTTGTTTCAGTGGAAGGGAGCGAGGCGAAAACCGCTATCGCACTGCTCTGCTCTGTTCTGTCTGCTGATGTCTGTTCAAAGCCCTGTTCTTTGTGCTGGGTTTCAACGCGAGGGTAGGGTTGTACTCAGAAATGAAGCGGGTAGGGGTAGGGGAAATCGAGGGGGAGGGGGGGAGAGAGAGAGAGAGAGAGAGAGAGAGATGGGAGGGAACGCGAGCATGATATCACGGGGCTGCTCTTTTCTCTTCTCTAGCGTCATCACGCGCCGCTGCTGCTCCGTCCGTGGCCCCCCCCCCCTACCTGGACGGTGAGAGCCCCCCGCTCCCCTCTGGCTTTTTGGCAGGAGAGAAGGGTGCTTTTCGGGGGGGTTGCTGCCGCTGCCGTCGCGATGCTGCGGTCCACAAAGGCGACGATCATTTATTAGCCAGTCGCGTGGTCCCGTGGAGGCGCCTCGCGTGAGCCTCGTTAGCCCCCCCAAGCCGTCGCCCCCGAGCCCAGCCCACCCAGAGCCGACGCGTACACGTCGTTCACTTTGGCTTATTGGCGCCGTTGGCGCGGTCCTTGATGAAGTGCATCCCCCGCTAATGAGTCCCCCAAAGCAGTCGGGGGGGAATTACCATAAATCTGGTGGCCGGGGCGGGGGAGGTCGAGGAATGCGAGGCAAGGACAAAGTCAAGGCCACGCGGGGAGGGGGGCTGTGGAGGGGACTAATATTTCAAGCGTAAACTTACAGTGTGGAGGCGGCGTTGTCGACTGCGGGGAGGGTTGGGGCACAACGGAGTGAGAGAGTGAGAGAGGCAGAAAGAGAAAGTGTGTGAGAGAGAGAGAGTGACTGAGAGAGAGAAAGAGCCTGTTGCTACTAGGCCCAAGTGGGTCATTATTCTCTGGGCCGATTACAGGCTGCCAACCCTAACGCACCCCGTCACCCACCCCCTTCCTTACCCCCCGTCCCTTTCACTCACGGGACCCGGGCGCGCGTACTAGTGCGCCGTGCTGCCGCTTTAGAGACATTCGCGTCTAATTCCCCACCGTGCAGCTCAGAATTCCCTGCTGGAACACCCCGCCGCCGCCGTCCCCTTGCCGCCGCATCCACCACCCCGTGCCTGCTCTTTCATCCTGCTGTGCCGCCCTCTCCTCCACGGCTCCTTTCACATCCGACAGAAACTCGGTTGCTCCCCTCCCCTCCACCTCTCTCTCGGAGAGGCAAATTAAATATGAATTAATACCTCGCCGCCGCGCTGATCTTTGCGTCAAAGATCCTTTTTCGTTTGGATGAAGATTGTGGTGGTCTGCCACTGCGAGACAAGCTCATGGGACGTCGAAAATAAAAATACAATAAAAATTAAGGCCGCAGAGTACCAGACCGGCAGGACGCAGGCGGCAGTGTCGCGTTCCGTATTTATTTCGGCTGCAGCCGCGCCGAGCGGCAGTGGCGCCCCCCGCGCGCTCGCGACTATTGGCACATTTCCATTCGTTGCGTACGATCGGTGGTGGGGCGGGGGTGGGAGGCGGCGGCGCGGCGTGGTGATGGGGTTAGGGGAGCAGGGGCTTGTCCCCCCGCCTCCCCCCCCCCTCCCCACCACCGGACGGTATTTACGACGGCGAAGCAGTTTAGCCGTCTGCCCGCGTCTGCCCCGCCGGAACAAAACACGCTGCAGACAGTTTGATGGACGAGCAGCGAGTGGTGGGGGCAGCATCAGCAGCAGCCGGAACCACCCGGGACATCGGAGCACCGGCCGGCCCGGGGTAATGGAATCGAAAGTAGATAAAAAGAGAGATGTTGCCTCTATAGTCGACATGAAATAATTTGTCACCACCGTACTGCGTCACTCTTCTCAGTAATTTAATTTTTTCAATCTCTCCTCTTTCTTTCCATGACGCTTTGTGAAATGTGAATGGTCGGCGTCAGCTGACCTCTGACAATGTGACGCACGCTGATTGGGTTGCAATAAAGCTTCGGAGGCCTAAATACGATCGTATTTACGCGGGCTTTTCCGCAGCCTCCGATTTCCCGCAGGGCTGTCTTGATTCTCGCCCCCCTTTCGCCCCCGCCAAACGTTTCGTTCCCATTGTTCGCCGCCGGATTCCCACAAATTTCATCCGATTACCGTCTGCGGGGGTTCGCTGGCGTTGCGGGGCCAGGAGGGGTTGGGGTGGGGGGGCGCAGTTGCCTGCCCCTCTCCCCCTCCCGCCTCCGGTTCTCTAATGGAATGAGAACCACCCCCGTACCGCCATCACCCCCACTGCTCCCTCCACGGCCCCACCGGGCCCGCACCGCAAGGGGGTTAGAACTGTCGACGCCTCTCGCGGAATAGTTTGATGCATCAAGAGGGATGAGATTCTGGGGTCGCCAAAGTTGCTGTGCGCAAATTATTGAGGAATGCGCCATCTTGGCACGCGCGCGCGCGCTGCTTTACCACCGAGCGCAACGGTTTGAATTCTTTATTTCCCGCGCTCGCATGCTCGCCCTGCCATGTTTTCCCCCAGTTTCGCGTTTCATCTCCTCCACCCTCTGATCCCCGCGTACGCCGCCCGTCCCGGCCCGTCGCCGCCGGCGCTGCTTACTCGCACCGCTGGGGCCGCGACGAACGTCGACGACTTCCTCCCCCCGCGATGTTTTCCGCGAGGAAGATGTGGAAATATTGCCCGCGGGTGTATGAAGGAAGGGGCCTATCGTATGCGCGGCAACCACCAATCCGCGAGCGAGGCCTCCTCTGAAACAATTTCCAGCTCAAGGTCGTTAGCGGCTGGAGATAACGCGTCTCCGCCCCGCCCCGCCCCGCCCCGCCACGTCACGCCCCGCCCCGACTAATGACCCACCGGCCTCGGAGGAGCTCTCCGTATGGAAACTTGCCCCACCCCGCATTTGACTACACTGTCAAGAAAGTAATCCGACTGCAGGTAAGATGGGAATGGGGGAAGTTTGCGCGGCAATTTTTTCTTCTCCTTTGCGGCTAGGGGTAGGCTTGCGGCCGGCGGCTAGCCGCGATGAAGTTGAAGTCGGGAGCTTGCGGGTGGCGCAAGCTGCAGCAGCAGCAGCTGGATGGATGGATAGTACACGGCTCACGGCTCCAATTAGTTTTTCGCAGCTCGCACCTGTAAGCCTTGCGGCCCTCTGCCATAGGCCCGGAAGCCCAGCGCACCTGCGACCTATTCGGCCATAATCCGCGGTTCGCCGGTAAAAGTGGGAAGAGTCTTTAGGGCGCATACGTCGCGCCCTGCAGCGCCCAGCTCCGCTTTCCCGCGATGCTAGGCGGCTCAAAGGTCCGCGCCGAGCCGAGCCGAAGCGGTCGATGGAGCTCGCTGCTGTAACAGGTGGATGGTGCCGACTCCACCAGTGGCTCTCGAACTCGGTGAGCAGTGGGACCTGAAGGAGGCCAGCTCGCATGCAAAGCCGACGATATGGTGCCCTTTCAGTGCAACATTGTTGTGTGTTGTGGTGGTCGTAAGATGTAAGTTTATGTTTTAGTTTTCAATTCAGATTTGGTGTCGGCAAAGCGACCCGATTTCTAGCTGGAAAACGGCTATGCACAGCTACCGGAAAACACAGTCTTAGAATCAAGATCATTGAAAAAATGAATATCCAAGTCCTATAGAAGGAAGGGATTATCTTAAAAGTACATCCGTTTTTCTCAGATACATTCGACTACTTACAGGAGCTCGGCGCCTGCGAGGCTCGGGGTAGGCCACACCGCAGTACTCGCATGCACTCGAGGTGAGATATTGCCTATCTACCAGGCGGCATTAGAGCAGAGCTTGCCGCTTCCGTAGGGTTAAACTTGGCTGTTTTGGTGTATGACGGGACGGACGTACTTTATGGCCAGTAGTGCAATGCAATGTTGTAGAGTGTAATGATTGAAGAACACACTGCAAAAAATTAGAGTCTGATACAGAACGATCTACAGCGTTACTGTAGATGCCGCTCTTAGTCACTGCACCTAGGGTACAGAGCGCGTAGTACAGTGTTGCTGTAGCACCGGAAAGCCCAGGATTTACACGGTACAGTGTACGAATACGGCTCCACTGTAGACAGTTTTGTCCGCGCTTTTGCCTTACAGTGGTCCTGTACATTGCTCCCTGTACCAAATTTTAACCATTAAAACTACATCGATGCTGTTATTCGAATAAGAGAGGATCCTGGAAAATAATTAGCAGGACGATCTGTAGTTTTCCTGTCATAATTTTTTGCAGTGCAGGCTTTGTGTAGGGTAGCTAGTGTTTTCGTGCGTGAATTGCACGGAGACAAATTTTAACACATTTTAAATATGCAAGTTTCAACTCAATTTTAATTCTTCCGTTTTACAAAAGAAGCTCACCATAGCCTACGGCCCAAAAAGAAATATACGAACTCTCAAACAAAGTATAACTTACCGAACAGTTGTTTCGCTCGGTGAAGGCTCTTCCCTGGGGGGTCCACTTTCACCCGCTTTCCCCTGCTCTCTCCCCGACCCCTTTCCCCCCATCGAAACAAGACCAACTTGAAAGCGGCGACACACGAGTCGAGTTCTCTGTGTAAACGAGACCTCATCGGATGTGTCGGTCGGGCCGAGCCCGGGCTCGAGCTCGTCTCTCCCCCCTCCCACCAACCGCCCTGCGGTCCTACTACCCTAGCAGCGCGAGGGGCAGGCCTGCTGGGCTGGCTGAGCCGGGTTCGGTTCGGCAGCTTCGGCGCGGATCGGATAGGCCTTTGCAAAGTCCCTAGTGGTCCCCAGAGGCAAGCGGACCCTCGCTTCCACCCGTTCGTCCCCGCAACGCCTAACGTCGTCACTGAGGACCCTTCCCGTCCGTCAGCAACCATAATACTAACTTGGTTGTCCTACCGTATCGTCACATTTAATGACAACAAGCATCAGTGCTAAAATATAACTTAAAAAAACATTTTCAGCTATTACTATTAATAATATCGTCTTTTTTTTAA
>NW_026267273.1:366165-369289 GCF_000697945.3 Frankliniella occidentalis | reverse complement strand
CGCCGCGTGCGCTTCCAATGAATTAACGTCGCGACGCACCATTTAAACTACTGGAATCAATTCGTTATCGCTAATCCCCGATCGTCTGCCGCCTCGTGCCCCGCCCCCCACAGACCTCCATTCGCCCATGTCCCCTGTCCTCCCCTCTTCCTGACACGAAAACAAAATTAGCTATATAGCTTAAGCAGTCGCGCTCAACTAATCATTTAACTATGCAGCAATAATGTAGCTATCTAGACAAGAATTTCGGTGCGTAGCTGAACATAGTCCTAAACATTGCTAAATTTTTCAGCAGTTTTCAGCTATTTTTTAAGCTACACATAGCTAAAAGTTCATAGCCATTTGTAAAGCGAAATATAGCTAAATTTTTAGCTACTCATAGCTAAATAATGAGTTACTCATTTAGCTATTGGTTTAGCTACACAGCACTGGTAAAACAAGTGTGCATAATTTAAACACCAACGTGCGCAAGTTATGATTTTAAACATTAAATGGTGTTTAAATCAAGTTGCACACTTGGACACACACAAATCTATAGGAACCATTTGGTCTTCGGCTGCTATACTTTTCGGGAGTGTCAAAACTGTAAACACCAATTTACGTTTAACCTTAGTAGACACCACAAGGTGTTGAGGAAATGCACACTTGAACTTAAACGCCAATTGACGTGCAACATTAAACACTTGTTTTACCAGGGAGATGATCACTTTTCTCCGTGTGGACGTGGACGGCGCGGCGGAGGCCCCCCGCGCGGCTGATACGTGGCCCGGATAGCCCGGCCGCCCCGGAGCACGGCCGGCCCCCGCCCCCCAGCTCCGCGGCAATCCACTTGAAACCGATAAAGCGATATGAAGTGGTCGTGCTGGCGATACGGCCCCCGCGGTACGGCCGCCGCCAAGTTTGTGTCGTCCCATATATATTGATGGTCACCCGCCGCAGAGCAGCAGCGGCCGGCCGCGCGAGAGGTAACCAACCACCCACCCCTCTCACCGTCCCTCCGTCCTCTTCCTGCTCTCAGCGGAGCCTGCCTGCCGGACCGGAAGATGGCCCCGCGGCCGTCGCCCCGTCCCG
The DNA here is from genome assembly GCF_000697945.3 of Frankliniella occidentalis. NCBI lineage: Eukaryota > Metazoa > Arthropoda > Insecta > Thysanoptera > Thripidae > Frankliniella > Frankliniella occidentalis. Next base: position 368,218 of record NW_026267273.1, on the reverse strand, counting down.
TCCGGCCTACTCGCGGAAGGCCACCCGCTCTCCCAGTCCCTCACTGCACTGTAAAGAAAAACCGCAGCCCAGTGTGAAGCTTGTCACTATGGACAAGCACTGAATGGGAAAGGACAATTTTGTGACCACCGAAGATGAGTGTATAATCATCCACATCTCTACCCGGATGTAAATTGCATCATTTAGTTGTCTGGTATTTTGGCTTGTTACACTTTCCTGTGCCCTCAGTAGTGCTTTTTGGGAATGCACTGAAGGCGCCTGTTGGCATATTGCCATCAAAAGAAAGGAAAACAAAAAGTTTCGAAGTGTGGTCGTTACGTGAAGTATTGTGTTATGCAGTCAGCGCCTGCTGCCTCTGCTTAAGTCAAACTTCGCAGCGGTGAGCGGTGCGACGCACACTGATTCTTTCTCTACTCCCCCCACCGTTACCAGCTCCCGCACCAGCCTTCAAGCACTAGCACCAGTTACTAGCACCTACTCTATTAGCGGTGGCGGGTCCGCCTGCGCCGTGGTCCCATGTCAGTCTAGATCTATGATGAGTACTCTCTGCCTCGTCGGGCTTCTTCAGCAGGAGGAGGTAGGAAGGCTCTGATCTGCAGAGTGTGCCCTCGCCCGGCGGCCAGGCTCCGCTCGCGCAGGGCTGATAGAACCACAATTGACCCTTCTACCTCCTCCCCTCCCACCGCCCCTCCCGTGGCCCGCCACTGCGTTAGCATACAGTGACACGTGACAGCGGCAGTGCTGCTGCGTTCCACGCCTCGCTCTGCCACGCCCCGCCACATCCCGCCACGCTCCGCCACGTCTACAATGAGAGAGGCGTAGCAATGTGTCGAGATATTTTTCATCTCCTCAACTCTGCCCCCACCCAAAGGGGGCGGGCAGGAAAAAAATGAAAATGTAAATTAAGAAGCTCCGTACAGTATAGTGCGTTTGGTCTAGACGCCGCCGGGCCGTTATCAGAGCGTTATCTGTCTGTCAACACTCCCAAGGCGGCTTTGTTTGAACAGTTTAATGAGGCAGATTCGAGCGGGAAAACCCGAAAAAAGATATTACAACATCAGCGATGAATTATTATGTGTACGGGGTTGTTTTCGAAGCAGACGAAATGAGTATTCAGATTCTTCTTAGTACCTTTCGGTCTTTGTGTTCGGTTTTGTTTTTATAAGTGACTGTCTGCTGTAGCGGGTGTAAATATTTGATAACTCCCGACTAATTAATATCTGCGAAAGCGTCAGTTCCCATAGTGTATGCTGTTCTACTTACCACATACACTACCATACTTACCTTTACTTATCTACAACACATAGAATGTAAGAAATATCTTTTATGTCTTTTTAGCTCTACACCAAGTGCACGACAGACACCAGCAGACAGCCGTCTCCCCATCCGCATATAAAAGTTGCAATGTGTGTCGCGGCAGAACTTTCGACGGGTCGTGAGCGCGTCTGCGGATCGCGAGCAGCAGCAGCAGCTTCGTTCGACTCGGCGCGTCAAAGTTTTGTTGAGTGTGTTATTTGTCGGCGGAGCAAAAGCAGCAGGAGGAGGAGAAAGTGCTTCTCGTGGATGAATTTTTCATGGTCGGGCGACAGCAGAGAGCAGCTCTATTGGTGACGGGGCTGACCGCGCTGACCGCGGCGTGCTCTGCGCCGGAGGTGGGTTTAAATTTCCCGCGCGTTGCCCGTTGCGTCGGCCGCATGCAGATATGGCACGTAACGCGTGACATTGAGGTTACCGGCCGGCCGGCTATCCGGGGGGCGATAGGATAGAGCAGCAGCGGCGGCGTGCTGTACGACGAGTCAAGGGCCGTGGCGTGGCGGGGCGTGGCGATATACTATACAGCCTGCCGCGACCGACCAGGCGTCGCGTCTCCCAGCAGTCGGGCGTCGGCGTTTGACAGCGAGACAGCGTCGTGTGAGCGATAGCGAGTGAGTTTGTGTGAGTTCTCTGTGCTGCATGCCCGGCTGGGCTGCGTATGGCTGTGGGTATTCAGTGTGATACTTCAAATTACGTACAAATTTCTACATAATTTTTCACAAATTTCTACGAAAAATAA
>NW_026267273.1:364504-365726 GCF_000697945.3 Frankliniella occidentalis | reverse complement strand
CCAGCAACGACATGGCATGCACGTCCACTACCGGGCAGAGACCTGCATCGAGCGGGCTGTCGGGCCGGGGTGCGCGCGTGAGCAAGCGAGGCGGAGCACTGTCGCCTGTCTTTGCCTAGCGAGTGCAGTGGAGGGGGAGCCTCGCAGCGCATCCGCTGTCGGACTACTGGTCTACCCGATAGCCCGACAACTTTTGTCGGGCTCGCGGGTCTACTCTCGGCCCGACAACCCGACACCACCGACACGCACCCGGCGGCCCGGCTGCCCGCCCGGCTCGCTCGGCTACGATGCTGTCGCCGATAGGGAAAGAGCGAGGTGCGCGGGAGAGAGGGAGGGGGGGGGGGATTTACATTAGTACACAATAATTTTACAATAGAGACAGTCTCGGGGACTGTCTAAATAGTCTGTCCCTTCACACATACACATCGGAAGATATCGAGGAACGTGCGCCCGGTGCACTACAGACTGCTGGGGCTGGGCAGGCAGGCGAGTCCGAGAGTCACCGCACCTGCTGTCGGCTGCTGGTCAGCTCAGCCACTGACTGAATATTTGTTATATTTAGTGACCACTGATAATAAAATCAATGCAATTTCTAAATGTTCCCTTTTATGCACCTGCACCTGTCTGTGCGACAAATTCCCTTTGTTTGACGTTTGAAAGAAATACAAAGTGACATGTTAACTCAAAATCAGTTGCGCTCTGCGCTCCATTATTTTTGAAAGCCAGAACCTCACATTTTCGACCTTATGTTTGGGGGGGGGGCGGTGTATTTGATGGCGGTATAGTCAAAGACGATACATTTATCCTTTGTACGAACGTACCTCTAATGGCAACTGGCAGTCGACGGCAGATACGGGATCCTCCCGTGCCTCCAGACCCGCGCTCTGGCACCGAGAGCATTCCCGATGGTTTCAAGCAAAGTGGCGGGAACGGTTTTCCCTTCCCCCTCTCCTCCTCCTTTCCGTGCCGCCAGCAGGCTAGCAGTCCCTCCGCGCTCCCCCTCTCCCTTCCACCCAGCCTGACGTCACCGGGTTGTCGGGCCGACCCGCCGGCTCGACAACCCGACAAAAAGTTACCGAGCGGGCGAGCGGACCACACTGGGTTGTCGAGCGAGCGGACACGGCCCGACAACGCTCTGCGCTCCGCGCCCACTTTAGCCCGACAGCCCGCCCGATACAGGTCTCTGCTACCGGGCCCCGACCCGAGCACGACACAGGTCACC
>NW_026267273.1:358040-358820 GCF_000697945.3 Frankliniella occidentalis | reverse complement strand
CACAGACAGAGATTAGCTCTCACAGCTAACGCATTGCTTGTCACGCTGGCAGCTAACACATTAGCTATCACAGCTTACTTATTTTTTTCCGTGTGCTCTGCTCTCGAAGATGCGAACAAGGGGAAGAAATTCAATAGCATCAAGATTAGGGGTGGAGCCGAGGTATACAAGGGCGTCATATGCAAAGTGGGCCATAGTCTTCTGTTTTGCCCTAGTTGACAAAAATAGGAACCGAGATATAAGCCGAGCTTTATTTCTGTTTGTACGAACTGATCTTCACGGAAGCGGGATTAGACGTTACTTTTTAGACAGTCCCCAGTGGGTGTCTCTACCCACTATCAGGTAGAAAGTTTCCCGTTTGGTTTGATAAAGATTGTCGATTGACGTTCCAGTTTTGATAACGATTGCTGATTGACGTTCCAGTGTCGATAAGCCGACTAAGAAAGATCATTTTTGCTGACAAAAAACAGCCCTCAAGTGAACTCGACACTGACAACTTTTGTAGCTACTAACATTTTTCTTCATTTGTAAAATGCAGAGGCACGGACATCCATCCATTGCCTTTTCAGGAATCAGCATGTGGTTTTGCATTGAAAGTATATGCATAGCAGCGTGAAAACGAAGCTTTATGTAAAACTGACGCCGACAAAACTTGTTGTACAAAACACACATCAAAAGAAAACCGCGACACGGGAGGTGCTGCATCAAGGCTTTATGAGTGCGACAGTGCGACGGGGGTCGGGTCGCTTGCGCGCTCTGTTAATGATATGCGCAGCCGCA
>NW_026267273.1:347671-354325 GCF_000697945.3 Frankliniella occidentalis | reverse complement strand
CCCCAGCTCGGCCCCACCCGGCCCGGGACACTTCGAGAAATCGAAACGACCTTGCACTGCACCTCGCCAAAGTCGTGGCCCACGGCTGGAGTGGCAGTTGTACAATGTACTCGCCTGCTCACTCGCTAATGTCCGTCCTCGTCATGCATCCTGTCTGTTCCTCTTAACAAAAGAGAGAGAGAGGAGAGAGAGAGGAGAGAGAGAGAGGAGAGAGAGAGAGAGAGGGAGAGAGAGAGAGAGAGAGAGAGAGAGAGAGAGAGAGAGAAGGGGGGGGGGATATGGACCTCTATGTGCCTGTTGCAGTTGCGCAAAATTTTGTTAGTTGTGAAAAAAAGGGCTGATTTGAGTGGAATTGTTATTACTGTTTTTATGAACACGCCCACGCAATGAGATCAGCACGCACACAGAAGTTCATAAAATTATTGAGCTTAAAAATTGTTCCCAAAAACTCGTGATTGGTTCCCTGCAGGACCTCCGCGCCGTCCTGAGACGCACGGCCGCCTTCCTGGGCGTCGAGATCCCCGCCGGCCGGGAGGACGCCGCGCTCGACCACCTGAGCTTCGCGTCCATGAAGAACAACCCGATGGTGAACCTGCAAGAGTTCATCAAGCCCAAGGCTCAGGGGGACGCGTTCATCCGGCAGGGCGAGGCCGGGGCCTGGCGGCGGCGGCTCACGCCCGAGCAGACGGCCAGGATGAGCGCCTGGTGTGCGCGCGCGCTCGAGGGCTCCGACTACCCGCACTTCAGGGAGTAGGGCGGGGGCACGGAGTCTGTGCGAGAACTGAATCTGTGATGCCTGACTGCAGTTGATTAACTGAACCTCCTGACCAAAAAGATCCGAAAAAAACAAACAAAAACACGTATCTGATGTTATTTTTACCAGATGATACCTTAAAAAACTTAAGTACATGCAAAGATAATGTGAAGGCGTCTTTATTGTGCTTTATCTTAAAGACAACGCTTACATTTTGAATGATTTGGCGCTGTCGTTTGAGAACGATCATTACATTTTGTTGCATTTAGGAACTGTTTGAAAAGTCATCCGTTGTGTTGTTACTTGCTATTTTTAAAGCCTTTTACATATGGAATATATTACTCAAAAACCACATCTATTTAACTGACTGTCAATTCGATGACGCCACAATCCCCCGGCCTTTGTCACTGCATTTCCGTGAGGACTTTGACTGTTGCCAGTGCCGTAGTGGCGTGGTTGGCGCTCCTCACGGAATGCGATAGCCAAGTATCGAACACCACTTCCTTCCAATTAAGCTCCCCTTGCTCATCAGCCTGATACCCCCCCACCCTCCTTTGCCATTCCCTTGCGGATAGTAAAAGTTGAACCGTCTGCTCGATCCTGCCTCTTCCATCTCATGCTTTCCTTTTCCGCCCAACTTGGGTAGGGGCATCTCCTCCTTTCCTTTGAGCCCCCTCCCCCCCTCTCCCTCCCTTCCATCTGCTCTGTGTCGGTTTCCTACGAGTAATCCGATTTGACCCCGCCGCGACGCGCTGCGCGGCCGGAGCACTGTGGCCGCTTCTTCACCACGCCTCCCCCCCCCCATCCTTCATCCCCTCCCCGAACACGCGATTACAAGACCCCCTCCCCACACAATCTGTCACGATATCCTCTGCCTCGTGCGTTACCAGGTACTTTGGAACTTCCCTCTAAGTCCATCTCCGTCTGTTCCGCCCGAGGCCAGAGGCCCGCCCCCGGTGTTGTGGTTTGACGCCTTCTGCTAATCCGAAGCACTGCAAAAGAAAAAAAATCTAGAACGGAATAACAACAGTTTTACACTGTAAATTAACAAACATAAACACCGTTTTAAAAATGGAAACTTGTATTGTGATCTGTCGTGTGAAAGATACTTGAATTGAACTTCAGTTTACACGCACTCGAAGAAGTAATTACAACGAAAACGTTTACAGCGTTTCAGGTTGGAGAGGACGGGTGGATATTTATTTTTGCAGTATGTTTCGGGGGTGGAATGGCTCTTTCTCTCGAGGCTTCGCGAAGATCGGCCTAACAGCCACCACCTCGAGGAGGCTGTTGAGATCGTCGCTCAATCTCTACCGCTTGCCCCCTTACACAGCGAAACAGTCTTCCCCCCTCCCCTCTCTCCGTCCTGCTTTCTCATTCCCACCCACAGACTGCGCTGCTCAGCAAGTCCCTTAATGAGTGCGACAACTGCCTCCCTGCGCTCTTCTTGCCGCTTCTTGCCACCACAACTATCAAGGGAATTTGTTGGTAATTGTTTACGTCGGAAATTATTTAGCAAAAAACGAAAAACCAACAACAAAAACGTATATACGAGTGGAGAGAGGAGGCTGGTGTGACTCTCTGAAGTCCAATCTTTTAGTGGAACTTCAAAAGAGTCCGGGTCCAGGAAAGTCCACATCATAAGATACAAGGAAAACCGGCGGTAGAGGAAAAGAAAGTGAGAAAGGAAGTAGAGAAAGAGACAGATAGAGAGAGAGATGGGGAGAGAAAGCGAAAGAGAGAGATAGAGTTCTTTATTTCAATTCCAGGAACCAGGGCTAATAAAACAGACACACGGTGGCAGCAGAGAATGGCGGGGCGGCCTCTGCCGAAGCTCGAACGCCGCGGGCGGCCACGGGCAACGCGGCCCGGCGCACTGGGTGGCGGGGCGGGGCATGCGGACATACAAAGCGCCGCGCCCCGCCACGCTCCAACGCGAACAGACGGGCTGAGTCGACCGCGACCCTCTCCCGCCCCTATCCCTCCCCGTCTTCACTCCACGCACTAGGCCATTGAAAAGGACTTGGAAAATATCCCGAAAAGGGATATGGGCAAAAGTGGCGTGGACGGCCCGACGGCCCGACCACTTTCGCTCCCGCCCGCCTCCGCCGCCGGTCAGAGTGGCGCTTTTGTGCCCTCGGCCGTGTATAATGAGCAAGGATTTAAAGGCGGCCTGCTTCTTTGGCTTCTCAAAAAGAAAAGGGCATTTTCTTCCTCAAAAAGGAAAAAAAAGGGTACTACAAAGAGGCGGCGCTAAAATACATTCGTCCATTTTAATGTCATTTCCCCTTTTTTCCGGGGCGTATGGCGTATTCAGCGCGGATGTCGAGGATGATGAGATGGCGCGTTTATTGCTTTTTTTTGTGTTTTTTCTTTGTATATTTTGTTATTTTTTGTTGGGGGAGGGCGGCGGCGGGGCTTGCGGAGGGAATAATGTGGGTGGTGTGGGGTGTGTGCAGTGACGTGTGCGTATATGACTGATCCACCTATACACATCCCGCCCCATATCCTGATATCGCCCATTCGCAGCCGTCGAAAGAAAAAGCGAATTAAAAATAGGGGCATCGCTGACGCTGCTGACGCGGGCGCTCGCCGGCGCGTGAAAGAGATTATTCGAAATCCGATAATAATGGCCGATGGCCGGTGAAATTTGATGCATTGTCGTCTGCGAATGTCGGGTAAACAGATTTCACTCGCGCGTTACGCGCGTGCTTAGCTCGCAGACAGGCTGGGTGGCTCGTGCGAGCACGCTAAAAACAACGTCCTGGTTTCCAAACTATTTCACAAAAACCAAGGCGTCTTTTGAAAGAAATACATGGGTACACGTTTTATTCTTGTTTTCCGCAAAAGTGCTTGAAAACTTGTTTTGTGGAACCTTTTACATAACGCATTTTTGTCTCGCACGCTGCGCATGCTTTCTAAATAAATGCTCTATATTTTCCCGGCGGCGCACCACATACCACCTATCCGGGGTCCGGGGTTGTCGATATGAAACGTGTGAGCCTCATGACAGCCTTCCACGTAAACGTTACCGTTATCTTAAAATCTCTTCTTCGCGCCCCTCTCTCCCTCTTCCTCTCCCTCTTGCTCTGCGCCGTTGCGTTTAAGTCATTCTAGGGAAGACTATACTATTTCGTCGTTTTCCCACACTCTAAACTTTAAATCTGGTGACAGAGAAGCAGCCGGACCCAGCCGCCCATCATCTGCTAAAACACCCTCAGGTTCACAGTTTAATACATCCCCCCACCATAGCTAAGTTAAAGGAACGTGTTCTTTAAGCAGACATCTCCGCTGTTAACTGTACAGGGATGGGTTGCGGATAAACCGAACCACACACAGTGGCGCAGCCAGCCAATTAGCCGTCTGTTTGCAACCAGATCGAAAACACACACACACACACACACACACACACACACACACTCACACATAGAGAGATTTAAACATACTTACAACACAGACACGAGGCAATACAGACGCGCGCATTCCCCCGCCGCCGCCGCGTCCCTTTGCTTTGTACCGACTCTGCGGCGCATTCTGCTCTGGATTCAGAGGATCCAGCGGCTCCCCCCGGCCGCCCGGCCGCACGCACATCCCCCTGGCGCAGTGCAAAAGTTGTTATTGTTTCCCCCCGCCGAGCAACGCAGCTGCAGCAGCCTTTACTGCAAAGTGGAAGCAAACGTTGCGAAGAATTTTCGATCATTCTGCTAATAACAGAATGATATTGCGAAGAATTTGTTCGTATTTGTTCGTATTGCACGATTCAATTATTTAAAAGACCGTCAGAATGGTTTGCTAAGTATTTGATGTTCACGTATATTGCAGTTTGAAAGCTTGCAAGGAACTAGTTTGTCCTGCAACGGTTTAAAATTCTTTGGAAGCTGCAGAAAAATAAATAAATACAGACCTATGCTTTGCAAGCAGTTTGCACCCCGCGCGCAGATACAGAAGTAATGACCAGCAATAACCAAAATACGCGCACAATTGGGTAAAGCATTACAAGAGCGCTGCGGTTTTACAACTCCGCGGGGGGAACACAGTGCTATGAAGTCCGTCGAAGTGTATGTCGGGCTTGCCTATCTGTCAGGGGTGCCCGCAGATCCTGTCGGGCCAACATCACGCGCTTAAAAATTGACAAGAAAACCGAAATTCATTTTCTCGTTTAAAGAACAAACAGGGCATTTCTATGGGTGACCCCGGTAGTACACGGAAAAAAAAAGATTCGCTGAGCCAGCTAATATATTGACTGGTATCTGGACAGACAAGCACTTAAACTTCTGTAACCACTATATTGTCTTCTCTAATCAATCATTGGCTGTGCCAGTTAAAGATAAGTTGTATGAAGTAATGATTTGCCTGCATCAGTAAGGTAGACCTCGACTGATTTAGGTAAGGTATGAGCTCTTACAGCTAATTTTTGACTGGCACAGCCAATGATTGATTAGAGTAGACAATATAGTGGTTCCAAAAGTTGATGTGCTTGTCTGTCCAGATGCCAGTCAATATATTAGCTGGCTCAGCGAATCTTTTCTTTCCGTGTAGAGACTCACAAAAACCTCAGTCAGATGACGGTACTACAGAATAGAACAAATAAATCAAGCTCCTAATTGCAAAATTTTGTTGGGGTAATGTTCGCATAGCGCCCACAAGCGCGCGAAAATTTGTCCGTGAACCAGATGCAATGCTGTCTTATTTCTTTTTTTCTCTTAAATTTGTCCGCAAAAAGATTGTGGCATTCCACAAATATAGGAAAGTGATGAGAAAATTTAGCAGTACTATGTTTTTTATTTCAATGAGTTTTCATAGATACATCTTTCATAACTGGTACCCCTATACATAACCCAACATTTCAGATTCTGTATTTTGTTATATCTAATACTGGAGAGTAGCACTATTTATGAGCAGTTCTTCTAGAGAGACTCTCATTTGAACATAATATAGTATTACAAATTCAATGTTCAATCAATAATACTCTAAATTGTGACCAACAAGTTGTATTATTCTGGTGCAATTGACGGAATTTATAACTGCCACTTTTGACTTCAATAGTTATATCTTTATTGAGAAGTTAAATCTTACCCTTGTTTTTATTAAGAGTTGGTAATTTTGTTTCGTTATTTTACATCCAAATGAGTAGAACCACAAAAATTTGTAATCAACATAGGCACCATAACCTAGACAGAGCATGTTGACATTCTCTGTTCGGAAACGAGCCGAGAACTTCCAATATGAACAAAATCAGAAGTGAAACAGAATATTCGCGACACACTGGTCGAAACAAAAGCTCTTCTCTCCAATATCTGATAAAAACAAACACAACCAAACTTGAAATGTCTTTCGTAATGGCGGACTCTCTCTCTACCGACATCGGCGTCGGCGTCTGCTGGACATCCAAAACCGTACCAACATGCATCATTGAAATAGGCTCGTTTTCAAACTCACATTCCATCTCCTACAACTCAAATACAATTAAAACTTGAAATTTTGCATTTCCAGCATTCCCCTGCATTCTTTTACTATAGAAAATCTGAAATAGAAACGTAAAAATAGCGATGTAAGAGGAGTCGCCAGTTTTACTTTCGTGTAGTGGCCCGACAGGATCTGCGGGCACCCCTAGCAGATAGGCAACCCGCGACAACGGAGAGCGTCGCACCCTGCCCCATTGCAGATCCCCCCCGCGTACAACTCAGTGCCGGGATCTCCGAGTAAAGTCTCGCCAGCTCGCGGCGGTTCACGCGCCGGGCGGGTAGGCGACACACCATACACACACACGCGTGGCTCGCCGCCGCTGTCCGCCTCGCGTCCGCCGTCTGTGCGTCTGCCGTACACGTGTCGCCCCCGCTCCGCCTTGTTGACCTCGCGCGGGTGGTGGTGGGTGGTGGGGTAGTAGTACACGCGGGGGG
>NW_026267273.1:345090-347621 GCF_000697945.3 Frankliniella occidentalis | reverse complement strand
GGCAGATAACAGAAGCCAAGTCGCCCCGTGATGATTCGATTCATCCCCCCTCACTCTCACTGCTCGGAGGCGAGCGATACGCGAGCGCGCGCGGAGGCGTTCGAGGGGAGGGAGGGGGCGAGGGGGGAAGAGTGAGGGGCGGGCAACCAGCAGCAATCCAGCCCCCCTCCGGTGACATTGCCAACCGACACTCCCGACCTCGTGGCGCTTTCTCTCCAACCGAATATCTATTATTTCTGCGGTGTGCGCGGAATCCCCCCATGATGTCAAGCGCTCGCTGTTCCCCATAGTTTTTTTGGGGTGGGATTACAGCCAAACGTAAATGCCGCTCTCGCCAGATAGTCGCCGATCAGCAGCCGATCCTGGCCCCAAGTTTCCCCGAGGTTTATTGACACGCCCGCCGCGTTTTCCTGTCAACATTAACCAGCAGCCGGGCCTACGGGGTGCCGGGGCGATGGGGGGAGAGCGGGCAAGGGGCCTAAAGGGATTTGGGTATCGACCTGGCCGACACGGCGTGGCGGGACAGGGCCGAGGTAGGTCCCTTTGATGGAGCTTCCTTTTCAGGTGGACTCCCACCACGGCAGGGCGAGGGTGGGGCGAGGAGGGGTGTATGGTCGTTGTGGTGGGGCGTGGCGGGCGGCCGAGCCGACCCCCGAGGCGCGACGGCGAGGGGCGGTAGGATCAACACCACGACAGTAAGTCCACACCAAACGCTCCGCCGCCGTTGCTCCTGCGCGCTGCGCCTAAGACGCCCCCCGCAGGTAGTCGTCGCGCCGCGCCGGGCCGGTGAACAAGTTGGATATGGGACCGATGCCGTTACTTTTCCACGTCTTTGAAACGTCGTGTCGGGGCGGGAGCGGCGATACAGATCGAGTGGCGTAAAAAAATAAAGTTGAGGGAGGGACCCCTTTCTCCTTACTTATTTGGGATTTGGAGGAGGGTGGGGGAGGCTGACGGCAGATGGTCACCTTTCTAGTACTTGAACCGTGGCCATGAAATAGATTCTGTCCTGCTCGGGGCCCGGTCGGGCCCTGGTCGGGTACCGACTCCCGCGTCTCCTGATGGGGTCCTGGCGGGCGGGCCCCGACTCCTGATGGAGGGGCGTCCTCATCCGAGCGAGCTCGTGGAGCGAGGCCGCCCTCCTCCTGGCCGGGCCGGGCCGGGCCGGCTGGCTGGCTGGGCCAGTACATCAAGCCCAAGAGGACGGTAACTGCCGCCGACCCACTTTCCCCCCGCGGACGGGCTCCAGCTCAGCGGCCCCCGCCGCCACGGCGCTCTCGGGGCCGTCCCACCCCGCCTGTCCTGTCCCATTCAAGTCCACTCCCCCTCCCGAGCCAGCCCTCCCCGCTGACCGGATGGCCGCCCGCCTCCCCGCCACCCCCTCTGGGGCAGGTCGAGCCTGGCTGCTGCTGCTGCTGCCCCATATGCCCGCGCGCCACAGACCCCCAGACACGCGCGTGTTCGTTAGTAGTGTAACGGAGACACCAAACACACTCGGCGGTGAATGTTTCATGGCAACACGAGCGCGGCGTGCAACAGCGCCGTGCGTCGCGTCCCTCGAGCCGGGCCGTATCCCATGTAACAGGTGTCGCTCGGGCCGCGGAGCTCCGCCGCGCCCCGCCGCGCCCTGGCTCGGCGGGCCCTCAAGGGCGCGGCGCTGGTCAAAGAGCCAACGTTAAAGGCTCCAGATGAGTTTCTCACCGGCACGGGGGGTTATTAGCAGGCGCCTGGGGGCTGGAAGTGGGAGAGGGAGGGGGTGAGGCTGACCCCTGCAAAGGGCACGGCACGGCGGGTCCAGCGACGTCGGCTGGGGAGTCACGCAGACGACCTTGTGCGTGGCGGCCGGAGGAGAGGCGGGCGGGGCCTCGGCCAAAGGGGCCTTGTCTCGGCCGTAGTTTTATAAATATGGCTGGGTGGTAGTGCGGGGCCGGGGCGGCACAGGGCGGGTAGGGTCACCTGGCGAGCGCCACCCCGCGCCCCCTGGCGACCCCGCCACTCCCCTCCCTTACAAATTCAATGTTCAATCAATAATACTCTAAATTGTGACCAACAAGTTGTATTATTCTGGTGCAATTGACGGAATTTATAACTGCCACTTTTGACTTCAACAGTTATATCTTTATTGAGAAGTTAAATCTTACCCTTGATTTTATTAAGAGTTGGTAATTTTGTTTCGTTATTTTACATCCAAATGAGTAGAACCACAAAAATTTGTAATCAACATAGGCACCATAACCTAGACAGAGCATGTTGACATTCTCTGTTCGGAAACGAGCCGAGAACTTCCAATATGAACAAAATCAGAAGTGAAACAGAATATTCGCGACACACTGGTCGAAACAAAAGCTCTTCTCTCCAATATCTGATAAAAACAAACACAACCAAACTTGAAATGTCTTTCGTAATGGCGGACTCTCTCTCTACCGACATCGGCGTCGGCGTCTGCTGGACATCCAAAACCGTACCAACATGCATCATTGAAATAGGCTCGTTTTCAAACTCACATTCCATCTCCTACAACTCAAATACAA
>NW_026267273.1:342556-344400 GCF_000697945.3 Frankliniella occidentalis | reverse complement strand
GAGGCAGGGCGGCGCGTGGGAGTGCGAGAACGCATTACGGAGCCGTTGCCATGTGTGGCACGTCCCAGAGTAAGCGCTGCTCTCAGCCCCGGGCCCTGCGCCGCCCTGCGCCCTGTGCGCCCTGTGCGCCCTGCTCAGCCAGCCATCCTGGCGCTGGCGGAGCCCCAGCCTGCCCAGCTCGATCCCCCGCCTGACCAACTCCACCCACTCCCCCTTCCCCATCTCGGCCTATACTTACTTTGCTCTATGGTTCGGCCCTACGTGCCCCAGGCCTCGGACCACCCTGCCTGGACCTTCTCGCACGGAGGCTGAGGTTGGCTGGGGTTCGTTGCGCCTACCATCGCCACCCTGTAACAGCGTTTAGCAATAACTCAGCCTCGATATCTTCTCCTGGTTAGCCAGCGACACGGGTGGGAATACTGCAAAAACGATTGTGCTTTGCCTTTCCTGGGGTGCTAAAGAAGTTTTCAGCTAAGTGCCTTAGGAAAACCTCTGTAGAGGCACTAAACCTTTTAAAGGCAAGACTTAGCACCTTTGTGTTTGCAGTGAACCTTCCCGCACCGTTGAATCTTCCATGACTTTGTAGACTTAAAATAATTTACAAACATAAACATTCAAAAGCATTTTTCGTGTCTCCGCATATTTTATTTGCAAACCCCCACTGAATCCTTCTTCGAATTGCAAAAAAGACTTTTTTTTTTACAAAATGCTAAAACGAGTCGTCAGCCATTATTTATTAAACAAACAGTGTGACCATGGCGACGTCCTGATTTCCACCGTCATAATAATAAGCGCGCGATTTGAAAAGCCGCGCCGCGGCCTCTCCGCAAACATTGCCGTTTCATCCGCCGTGAATTAGCGTCGTTAACGGCGGCGGGGAGCCCCGTCCGACTCTCCCCTGCCCTGCCCGCGGCGGAGAGTGGTCTCTGCCCATTAGGCGCCGCCCGGATGACGCCGCGCGCTCTCCTCGCTCTCCTCGGGCCGAGAGCCGAGGAGGCGCGCACAAGTTGCCCCCGCAGTGATTAGCCAGCCTGGCAGAGCGTGGCGGAGCGTGGCGGAGCGTGGCGGAGCGTGGCGGAGCGGAGCGTAGCGGAGGGTGGCGCAGCCCGCCCCCTGACGGATGAGATGGATGCACGGGGTAATATTTTTCTTTTCTTGAGCGAGTTTGTGTCTGCGCGGCACGTCGTCGTCGTCGTCTTCGTCGTCATCGCTGGGCTCTTCCTTGGCCACCGCAGCTGCTGCTGCTGCTGCTGCTGCCACTGCTGCCGCCAATGCTGCTGTTGCTTTTCCTCCGGGGGGATAACCCGACCCTATTCCGCCCGCGCTGTGCCGCGCTCCCTCTGCGATTTTCTCTACCCCGCCCTTACCGTCGATCTCGCGCCGCCCTCACAGCACAGCTACTGCGGAGAGCACCACCAGCAGGACCTCCCCGTCCCTCCATGGGGCGGGGGCCTCAGGTGAATTGAAGGCAGCCAGCAGCAGCAGCAGTGGGCAGAAGTTGAGCGCCCCCGAGCGCGCCCCAAGGTCGGAGCGTGGCGTGGCGTGGCGTGGTGAGGAGTAGGGCGGTGCTGAAGGAAGGGCGAGGGCCGTTGAGGCCGTTGAGGCCAGCCGAGCCGATGCGGGGCGGGCAGTCCCAGGGGGAGCCAGAGGCAGGGGCAGGCACTGGCGGCGGGGCCCGCTGCTGCCCGGACAGATCAGAAGACTCGGCGGCCCCGTTTACAATGCCGCGCGGCCGCATTGTTCCCTGATGCCGATCGAGACTCCTGAAGTGGTGCGGTGGGCCCAGGAGGCCCAGCTCCACTCGCCCCAATTCAGTCTCTGTCGTAGTCCCCCCAGTCCCCCCC
>NW_026267273.1:339744-342367 GCF_000697945.3 Frankliniella occidentalis | reverse complement strand
CTCTCTCTCCCCCCTTTCTCTCTCTCTCTCTCTCCCCCCCTTTCTCTGTTACTCCCTCTACCCCCCCTTCTCTTTCTCCTTTGCTCCCTCCTCTCATTCTACAAGGAACGCCCGATGAATCGTCCCTCGGAGTATGAGTCTCTGGGAATACAAGGAGAAATGAGCCTGCTCTAACAAACCGAACAAGTTTTCCCCTCCGGACCAGCAGGCGGGCCGAGAGGGCCTGGCGGCCCGTTCTGCACAGAGCACGAGCAGCAGAGGGGTCGCTCTGCCGCTGTGCAAGCTCGAGTGGACAAACTGTAAAACGCGTTCAAGTTTTAATAGAGAATAAGACTATAATTCTTGGTCTTGTGGTCACCCCTAACTTTTGATCGTTATTACGCTCCCGGGTGGAAGGATCACAAGTTAGGGTATAGTTCTAACTGCAGTGACCGAACTGTACTTTCAATATTGTATTTAAACCGTATTAGAACAGAACACTAAGAATAGCCGGTATTTGCAAAGCCTATTGCACCCATGTGTGTTCTTTAAATGGATTTAATCTGCAATAGATTTGTAAGCAGCACTGTGAATGGGCATGCAACTACCGACTACAGTTTTTAACTGCAGTTTGGCTGTAATGGCTTAATGGATACGATTTGCTGTGTGATCTATTGTACCAAACTAGATACTGTTTTATACTTGTCACTCATCTACAAATGTGGACGCGAATTGCTTTTCAGTCTGTATGCGCAAACTTTATCTCTTCAACGCATAGTTTAACACTTTCACTAAAGAAAAGCTAAAATCATTAATAACTGTCCTGATTATAAAATGTGGATTTATTTGTTTTGCTCTTGCTCTTCTAATGCAACTGTGCGTAAATAGACTCCTCACAACACGTTAAAGGATTACATCTTATCGTATACGATATATCTAGATATTTCGTATTTACACTATATGAATCAAACTTTCGTAGAACGAAACTATGCTGAAAATTATGCTGGTCCAAGTTGCAATATGTAAGCCAAGCCAGAAACCTGACAACTCTTTGTACGCGGTGTTTTCAATCCAGGAAAGTCCACTGTAGCCCAAATCAAATGTAGTGCGAATCCCCTGCACCTGCCTGTGCGCGACTAGAAGCACGGGGTGGCCCGAATCACCCTTAGCTTAATACCTGCCCTTCTCCCGCTACACGAAATAAGATGTACCTGGGTTGTAATATTAGGTTTGATTCCAGGGACTAATCTCGACATATCTATTTCTAAAAGTAAACAAAAAATATCTTGTAAAGAAGTACTTATGGCGGTCGCTTAACTCGCCAGTATTGAAACTATGTAGAAACTACCGTAAAACTGTAGTTGAGGTGTAGTGTGACGTTAGTCACCCATTATTTCGGGGCCCTCCGCATGACATCTACTTACTACGCGATCTACCCAGAGGTGTCGCAGTAGCGCAATGGTCAGCGTGCTCACTTCTCAACGTCCAGGTCGGAGGTTCGACTCGCCCCAACTTCAGTTCCGGATTCATCGTAAGTACAAAGTCGTAAATTACAACAAAGAAGAAAAGGAAGACCTCAGGAAGGAAACGAAGCAAAAAAAGAGAAAAGCTCCGAGAAAATCAAAATTTGAACTCTTTGGACCAATTTTGAACAGTCCATTTTAACTGTACATCTAGCCGCACATTTTAACTACACATGAAACTACAGAAGAAACTGCAGTTTGATTGCATACGGTCCGAAATTGTTGCATTCTATCTGCAGTAAAAGTGCAGTTTAACTCTAGAAATCTACAAAGGAAATATACTTTTCTGTATTTTGACTGCATTCCAACTACATGAGCTAATTTACACTTCCACTACATTCGTTTCGTAAAACTCAAATGCTAATTAAACAACACATCACGTGTAGATAGAGTTCAATTGAAACATGATCGGGTCACATATCGAACATAGGTATAATTGCCTCTCCGCCCCGCTATGCTAGACCTTAGCAGTTGTCTTTCTTTTTCTCATTGCTACGATTTTTCTTTTAGGTGGTATTAGCGGTATCTCCCCTAACACCAACACTAAAAGAATGTTTTGCCAGCAGTGTTGAAATTCAGTGATTGGAAACGATTTCCAAAGTTCATTTCTAATTACTATTTAGCTTTAAAGTACCTGTCGTTCTGATTCGTTCCAATTCGTTCCAATTTTCCACCCCGAGCAATATCGAGAGGTCGCGTGGGACTTAAAGAGTTGTAAAATACTGTAAGCACGAAAGCGCTTGTCGTTACATAAGTTTGTAATGGGATGATTTTAACTACCCTTCACTCCCTTTTGTTTTGCTTCTTGTTTTCGTTGGGGCAGTGTTGTGATGGCAGCCAGCAGCCCTTCTAGCCCTGGCCTGCCTCGCCAGCTGCGGCTCGATACGTCGCTACGGCTCGGCTTGACCGAAACGGCTTCTGGAAGACAAGACGACTTGAGCCGCCCGCTCCGCTCAGTGATGGAGCAGCGTGGGCGGCTCTGAGGGGGCGTACTGGTGGCGTGGCGGGGCGTGGCGGGAGTAGGGTGGTGCGCGGCGGGGCAACGAAGATGCACACATCAATGTCCCGCACACAGTTTGCCGTCACGGCCCTTTCCGCCCCCGTTCCTCCCCTCCCCCCCC
>NW_026267273.1:338164-339549 GCF_000697945.3 Frankliniella occidentalis | reverse complement strand
CCCCCTCTCTGTCTCTCGTCAACACGAACCTTCTTCCCCCACCCCTGAACTCTCCAGAAGTGTAACTCCCGGAGGGGCGCTGGAGAGCAACTCTCTCTCTCATCGCTGGATGCCTGGAGATGAACGCCCGTCGCGTCGTCGTGGTGCCGCAGGCGTGCTGGGAGGGTAGAGAAAGGAGGATCAACGGACTAGAATTTACCTTCCTGTGTTTTCTTTCTCTTCGTCGCGCACCACCTAAATAATCACCTCCCGTTAACTTGATCGATTTTCTTTTCCCCCCACTCTACTCTTCGCTCCTCTCAACTCTGCGCTGAACCACAGTTTGTTTGAGCTTAATCGATCTGATCAGAATCAAAGAGGAAGGCGCTGCCGGGCCAACTCCTCCTGCGGGGTCGTCAGAGCCGGGCGGCGTGGCTGAGATTTGGCGAGGTGATGGCGAACTTTTCAAATATCCTGGAGTGCGCAGGACTCTGGCCAGCCACCTCGGCCGCCGGTGCGGTCCTCTCCTGCTCCGCTGAGGCGGGGAGGCGAAGGAGTCACTCGAGCACAAAAGGTGGTGTTCCGTTTGCAGGCCTTTTCGACAAGGCCTGGGCGGAGTGGCAGCTAGGGGCGGCCGGGGGTAGCAGGGGGAGGGGACCGCGCTCGGAGGGCGGGTGCACAAAAGCGCTGACCCACAAAAAAAAAGAAAGGTGCGGATTCACCTGTTGATGGCCGCCCGCCTGCGCGCCCGCTGTCCCAGCCCCGACCGTCTGCTCTCCACGGCCCGGCTTAAGAAAGCAGAACTGGCTCCCACGATGGCGTCGAGGGCGGGCGAGCGAGTCGGAGCGGGCGAGGTGACTTTTTGTGTGCCCTTTGCCTCGGATGGAGTCGTGTCAACACAAGGGATGGAGGACTTCTCACTTAGGAAGAAAAGGTCTCTATTTTTTGCCCTCAGTGGTTTGCTTTATCTTCATTCTCGAGAGTGGTGAGCAGCGGTGAGGCCCGCGGGAGGGGATGACGGGTCACAGCTACTTCGACGCTAGGTACGCGGGTCCGTCCGAGAGAGGAAATGGAGCGCGCTACAGCGGGATGGCACGACCGCACGACCGGAACGAAACCCACGAAAGAAAAAGGACAACCCAAGGCGGTCGTCATCTCTGCCATCAAGGCAGGGCATCAGCGCCATCTGCACCAGGCACAGATTGCTCTCTCTCTCTCTCTCTCCCCTCTATCTCTGTCTCTCCTACCCTTTCCCTCTCGGTCTCGAGACCATTCCCCCTAATGGGGACACGGCAGGAGGGAAACCCGGAGGGCCGGGACAACGGTTTGAGGTCAGTGCTACGTCACGCCACATGGCCGAATAGACATTGCGCTTTACGTTTATGAAGGGAGAGGGGTGGGAGGGG
>NW_026267273.1:335571-337070 GCF_000697945.3 Frankliniella occidentalis | reverse complement strand
TCCCCCTCTCTCCCCCCCGCTCTCTCTCTCATATCCATTGTGCCCGCCGTTATTGATTACGCCTCCCCCAAAATACACATGCGGCCGTTAGCTTTCACGTCCCGAGCCGCCGAACACAAGTGCGAGGGGCAGCACGCTGCCGGCGGGCCTGACTCCCTTTTCTACCCGACACCCTCCTCCACACCGTTCGGCCAGCCATAGCCGACGAAAAATGTGTGTGTGTGTAATAAATCGCTGGTGCCAATTTGTGGCCATGACAGCCGGCGCAAAGGTATTATAGGAATTTTCGGTAGTGCGGCAATTTATGGAATCTTTGCCCCTCGTAGTCGTAGTCGTCGTCGTTGTTCCCCTAGAAAAAAATTCTCATTTTCTTATATCTTATATCTCTCTTATATCTTATAGCAGTACGTTTTGACTCAAGAGCAGTTTTATCTCTGACGAAAGCTGATCTTATCTTGCCAATGAGCAAACCATCAAAACGGAAAAAGGAAGAAGAAGAAGAAGAAGAAGAAGAAGAAGAAGAAGAAGAAGAAGAAGAAGAAGAAGAAGAAGAAGAAGAAGAAGAAGAAGAAGAAGAGCGAAAACCACGGGTTTTCTGGGTGGCTTCATCGCTGATATTGGTCGCTCTTGGCCTGCGGTAGGGTGGGTCTCCCCGCTCGAAAATCAGCCCACCCGCACGATTACAACAACATTATACCAGGAGTGAAACTTTGGCCAAGTATCGGCCGGGTTTGATGTCGGGAGGGACGGAGTTGGGGGAAGGGGGGAGGGCGCCTAGCTGCCTGCTTGGTTCTCTTCCGACATCTCCATGCCGCCATGGTTGTCCTCCGACCCGTTCTTTTACTTTTCCTTCCCCGGGCTTAAATTTTGTTGAGCCATGGCGTCACGGTGGCCGCCCCGGCCAAGCCGAGCCGGAAAGTCTTTTCTGTCCGCCAGGAGTTGTTGAAAGGGGAGGCGAAGCATGGCAGCCACGTCAGCTAAGACTTCCTTTCAACTGTCAACATGACTGCCGTGTCCGTC
Source organism: Frankliniella occidentalis (assembly GCF_000697945.3). Lineage (NCBI taxonomy): Eukaryota > Metazoa > Arthropoda > Insecta > Thysanoptera > Thripidae > Frankliniella > Frankliniella occidentalis. The sequence continues at coordinate 336,050 of NW_026267273.1, read as the reverse complement.
CCTCCTTGTGCGTCCGGCGGCGGGCGGTGGCTCGAGATGGGGAGGGGATGATAGACGAGGACAGGGCAGCAAGTACGCGTGGAGTGTTTGAGAGACTGAGAGACAGGGAGAGAGAGCGAGAGCGCGAGAGAGAGAGAGAGAGAGAGAGAGAGAGAGAGAGAGAGAGAGAGAGATGGGTACTGCAGCCGAGCTCTGAAGGTTTTTTTAGGCCAAGTGAAGCGTGTGCCAATTAGAGCATACCTGCACGGATGTACGCTGACGCTGAACTGGTTGTGCTACCCTGGGTGCCTGTTAATGTGGAGGCCACGTGCCGCGCACACGTGCACGCGGCTCGAGCGCATGGCATACCTCCCTCCCGGGCGCTCTGCTGAGGCGCCTGGCAGTCCTCGGGTAGGCCACGTGCCGCACACGCGTGCACGCTGCTCGTGGGCATGGCCTACCTCCAGGGCGCTCAGCTGAGGCGCCTGCCAGTGCTCGGG
>NW_026267273.1:332075-334920 GCF_000697945.3 Frankliniella occidentalis | reverse complement strand
TAACTAAAAACTTTTACGTAATTATGTTACTGAACCATTCTTGAACATTTTGAACAGTATTCTGGTACTCGTTTGTAGCCAAAAGGAGTGGTACCTGCTATTTTTTATGTAGGATTTCGTCCTGTGGGAAATATTTTTCATGTGGGAAAATGCAACCTGTGGGAAAAATGTCCCACGCCAAAAACCTACAAGAACCTGCGGGAAGGGACGTCTTGTGGGATGCTATGTGGGAATTTTAGTCTGGGTCGCCTGCCAGTGCTCGGGTAGGCCACGTGCTGCACACGCGTGCGCGCAACTCGTGGGCATGGTCTACCTCCACGGCGCTCTGCTGAGCAGCGGCTGTTCAGCCCCGAGGCGCCTGCCAATGCCGGGCTAGGCCACGCTCTGCACACCCGTGCAAGCAGCTCGTGCGTGTGGCCGTGGCCTACCTCCAGGGCGCTCCGCTAATGAGGGGCCTCTGTTCAGCCTCTCGACGCAGAGAAAGGGGGAAAAAAGATGAGACATTTGATTATGTAGGTCAAGCGTTGGCTTCCTCCCCCATTGCGCCCATATACAGATGTCACACAACCCGCCTCCCAGCACAAAAGCTCACCGGAAGGCTTATTTTATATATTTTTCCCCCTTTCTTTTTCGTTTTCTTGTACCGGAGGCGCAGCGGAACCCCTCGCGGGAGGCATGCGAAAACGCGGATGGGGGGAATGTATATGTATAAAAAAGTACGTCTCGCGGGGTGGTGTGTGCCAGAAAAGGACGCATCCGGAATTGTTTGCGTGGCTGATGGGATTTGAATTGAACGGCGAGGGAGCGGTCCTCTGGGCGGGCGCTGTGCCTTTTGTTGGCAGACAAAATAGGATCGCTCTTGTCCGCGCCGCGCCAACATCGCACTCATTATACGGGAAAGCACACTTGACAAAAGACGAGGGGGGAAGGGGGTGGGGTAGACAGTGCGGTGTACAACGTCAAGGGCCACACCAACGCTCCCGATCGAGAATAAATTATATGGAGGGTCTCAAGCCCTCAGCCGAGGTTTTTCTCTTTCCACGATGTGCTTTGCCCCCCCACAAAGAGATCGCGAGAAGTAGTAAACCTTTTTACTTGTTTGTTTATTTCAGAGGAGATGTCGTCTGTTGACGATGTCGGTTATGGGGATTTGGTTTGCGCCAATCCTTCCATCGCTGTGTGTGTTAAATTAAATTAAAATAATCCGTGTTTCGTAGACTTGTAGACTCCACAATCAGGTGAACAGGTTACGATGTGTGGTGGCGGCGCCGTAAGGCGAACAAACCGGCCGTCAAAACAGCTGATCGTTGCGCGCACACTCACACACGCACGTCAGTCATGCGGTGTACTGTACTAAAATCAAAAGAAAACCGCACACTTGTACAGTGTGTGAATGTCGCACACTTACTATAGGCGTGTGTGAATGTCGCACACTAAGACTTTTAGGTGTGTAAATGCCCATTATTCGTACTCTACTTCAGGGATTAAAGGAGTGAATTTGTGAAATCCACACACTTGTGCCTCCATGGGTACACACACACACAAACACGCACACGCACACTTTGGGGTTTCCGGTGTGTTGAGCGACGCCGATCACGATGATTAGCATCGCAGATGACTGCGTTCCGCGCCGAGGCTCTGCCAAGGCGCCGCCGCCCTGGCGCCGCGACACGTCGTGTAAATAGCGCCGCGGGGGCAATTCACCGTGAATATTAATAGCGCCGGCATTGCGTCCCGCCGGGAGGGCCGGGAGGGCCGGGCCGACCAGCTGAACGTGTTGCGGGCTCAAAGGGAGCGACGACCCTGAGTAATTGGATCACACGCGCTCAGCTCGGCTCAGCCCCGGGCGGGGCGGGGCGTAGCGTGGCGGGGCGGGGCGGGGCGGCGGTTAAGGTCCGGGGCGATAACCCGCCCCTCCTTGGGCTCGGCCATTGGCGTTTGGGACCTCCGCCCGCCCGGGCCTTGTCCGGCCCCGGAGCTGGCGGCGCGGAGTTCCGACGGGCGGGGCGGGCCGGGGCAGCCGGGGCTGACAGGACACGGACACGGTCCAGTACCTCGCTAACTCAATGCTGACGACCAGCTAACCCCCCTCACCCTGTGTGCCACACACACACACACACACACACTGGCAAACAGAGGGCCATCTAACTTGATAAGCCTGCGGGCCAGACCTAGTGTCTCTGTCTGGTGCACAGGGTGGACGGGACGGGGTGAGGCGGGGCGGGGCGGGGCACGTCGACGGTATACGACCGGTATACGGCAGGGCTAGGGCCGGGGCCCGCCCGCCCCGACACCTGGCTCCCAACGGTCCGGGTCCTAACAAACTGGGCCGATCGGAATAGCTCGGCCGTGTATCGGAAAAGAGATTCGCATCTTAATCGAGGCCCTTTCGCCGTCCTCACCTCGCCGTAAACAGACTGCTCTCCGTCATTTAAGAGCCGGAAAGAACCGGTTTTCTCTCAATTTCTCCCAAAACGAATAAAGAATTTTTTGTCAAGAAAATATTGGAATTTTCCCTGAAATTGCAAAAATACTTCACTGCTCTGTTTTCAGCAGAGCACTGTTTCGTGCAGGGCTGCCCAAACAAATTACCCTCATGCTCTGAACGTGCTACATAACTTTTGCTGAGAGCAGACCGGAAACGTTTAGGTTTTTCTTTCCTCCGCAGCTCAAATTGCCACCCTGCTCCCCCTCCTTTGTTATCTTTCTTCACTTAAATAAAGATTTCAGCGAAAGCACCGAAAAGTTTACCTGCTCTTGATCTTAAAGACGTAGTTACGGCAATCCATGAAAAAAGAAAAGTTGTATGCAGAGTGGTCGGAGAAAAGTAGGGGAGGGGGGGTGG
>NW_026267273.1:331706-332025 GCF_000697945.3 Frankliniella occidentalis | reverse complement strand
GGGGGGTGGACTGGTCGGCGATGGCGATCCGCGGCCTGCAACAGTTTTGCATTATCATCGTCACTCCGTCCCGTTTATGTTGTCTCGTAAAACCGTCGCCGTCGGCGCTGCAAAAGCGCAGAGCCTGTGCGATGGGGGCGATGCGGGGCTGGCCCGAGCTGTTCTGTTTGTTGGGCTGGGCAGGCTCGTAGTGCCCGAGGCGGCGGGGCGCGGCGGGGTGCAGCCAGGCGGGGGGCTTTAGCGCCATTCCGCCCTCGAATGGCCCGACGGCCCAACGCCTATCTCCTTCGCCATGCATCCTCGCCCCATCCCCCCCCCC
>NW_026267273.1:330665-331444 GCF_000697945.3 Frankliniella occidentalis | reverse complement strand
GGAGGGAGAGGAGGGGAGAGGGGTGAGCGTCCACATCACACCCCACGCTGCGATACGTCCAGTGGCACGCGATTCTTATCAGTTTACGTTCATTGAGTGTAAAGGGATGTGATATCGATTAACAACGACCGTAACAGTTGTGCTGTAGACGAACAGAGAATGATGATAATGCCCGGATGGTTGTGACAAATGAGATTGTGTGCTATCTTCGTGACACACCATTTTTCATTTTGCGTGAATAACGTGAAAAGGGAAAATTTGTACACCGACTGTTATAAATTGATAAGACGAAATTTGGCTTCAACCGGCTCTTTTCACTGCTTGCTCTCGGCAGACACATCGGGCGTACCGAGGGCACTCCTCGCCATATATTGTCTTCAAGTTCGACTATAACTGCGCCATTTTCTGCTCCCATTTCCGAAACAAAGCCCACAATAATTCTTATTGCTTTATCTTTCTCACTGTTTGCAGGCGGGCCCATGTGTGTAGGGGGTGCGAGTGAAGGGGAGGGGAGATGCGTTATTGGCTCTGCGCTTTGCTGATTGCAGCAATTAGCTGTGTGGTAGGCGGGCTAAAAGGGAGGGGGGGGGGGCTGCGCAACGCTGCACTCCTCCATGGAGTGCCGGGCACTGGCATTGTGTAGTAGTAGTGGTTGTTGTAGCGAGAGAAGGGATCCCCAAACGGCCGAGTCGAGTCAATTTGCGAGTGTGTACACTACAGCAACAGGCTGCTCGGCTAAACAGCTAAATGGGGCATCGCTCGGGGCCCCGCAGGGGGGG
>NW_026267273.1:324005-326289 GCF_000697945.3 Frankliniella occidentalis | reverse complement strand
GGTCGGTGGGAGGTACAGGCTGACAGCTGTCAATAAGGCTGCAAAACACGGGAGGCTCTGGCGCCCTGCCGAGCCAGGGCGTAAAAGGGCGAGAGTGTGATGCGAGAGAGAGGGAGAGAGAGAGAGAGAGAGAGAGAGAGAGAGAGAGAGAGAGATGCGGGAAACCTCGGTGGTTCGACTGAAAGATCTACGCTGCCAGATTTCTCATCCTCTCCCCCCGTCAGGCAAGGAGGGGTCTCGGCCGAAGGGCGCAAAAAAAGGACATGCGGGAGAATTCATGACCTGATTTCTTTGCGTTCCCCTCTCGCACTCCTTCCCAGATTTTCTTTCCCTTCCTCACACTTGCGCATTGGAAAGTGGTTGTTTCGACGGCCCTTCGGGGTATCATCAAACGAAACTTCATGAAATATTCAGAAAGCTTTAGCGCTTTTACCATTCAAATATCCACTTTCCAGCTCCGGCTTGGTGGTGGGTCCAGCGGCACGGTACGTCCTGGGCCGGGCCGAGGGAGGATTGGTGGGGGATGATGGGACACCGGGTGACCAACATCCCTTCCCTAGCCCTTAGTAGTCATTTATTCAAACGACAGTGAACCACCAACCCCTGGTGTAGCCGGAAACATTCTTACTTGCCTTTAGATGTCGCGAAAAGTAAGCTCCCAGACGCTCTCTGTCGTAACGATAATGATTCAAAATATTTATCATTAAACTACTCCCTAAGGTCATATCGCAAGTTCGAAACATTTCATCCCCCGCACGGCCTTGAAAGGGGGCTCTCATTTGTTGTTGTTGTTGACCGTGATACAACCCTCTTTACCTGTTCGATTGGATTACGACGGGCTCGGCAATAGCTGCGTTTTTCGATGTCCCCCGGGGGCATCATCCCTTCCATCCCCTCCCATGCTCCAATTCTTCCTCTTTTTTTTATCTTTATTTAATAGCCCGGCCCGGCCCTCTCCCCTGCGGCAAGGTGGCTGCTGTGAATATTGCTTCTCTCCTCTCATCTCTCCTCTCCCCCTCTTCATTTCGTTTGGTGCTGCTCTGCCCGCTCCCCTCTCTGTCCCCGTTGTTTAGACTCACCCCCCCCTCTCCTCAGGCTCGTGGTCATTCTCTCCGAGCTAATTACCTCCTCTCCCACCCCTCACACCGCCGGCCCAGGCGTTGTATAATGAGGTCCGTCATGCTGATGCCTCGCATGGCGCCCACCTCGTCCTCGTCTTGTGTTTCCACAACAACACGCGTGTTGCCTTCTCTGCGTGTTTTATCTATTTATTCTTTTTCATTTCCCGTGTGTGTAGTTTTGATATGGCATCCGGCTCGTCGTGAGGTGCAATGCTGCGGCCGGGGTGGCTGAAGTCAGGCACACGGCAGCAACAGGTAGTCCATCCGGGGAGGCCTTCGTGTCGTGCAGCGGCCGCGCTCTCCTTGCTGCAGGGGCCAGGGGCGGCGTGCGGGGGACGAACTCCAAAGCGTGACCCCTACCACCGAGCAACCCTTGAACCATAGCCCAGCCCACTGAAAACGCGTGCAATCGCCCCGGGAAATCTGCGAGCCACTGAAGCCACGCCTGCCACGCCACGCAACTAGGCGCTCTTAATACTGCTTAATACTCTAGAGGGTAAAGTGAGGTCAGCCCGTCGAGTTCATCTCGGCGCCCTTCTGCTTCCTGGGCCTGACCAAAACACAAGTACTCTCCCTCTCTTCCTCCATCTCTCTCCGTCTCTCTCTCATCCCAGGCTCTCCTTTATTCTCCCATAGTGCTGTGGGTGCGCCGGTGCGTGTAAAAGGGAGGTAGGGGGGAGATGCCTCATGCTGCTGCTGGGGTCGACAGGCTTGGTCGGCCGGCGCCGCACCAGTTTCTTGTCCGCTCTCCCTGGTGTGGTGCTTGGTGGTGACAAAGGGTGGCCTCGAAAAGGAAAAAAAAAACAACAACAACAAAAAAACAACTTTGAGCCCATAGAGACGGGACGTGGCGCAGTCCGGAGTATGTTGGCCGAGGCGGGTGGGTTTCATTTTGTGGACATGTACTGAAAATTGCCATTTGTGTCCGTATCACTTTTTTATTATTTCTTTGTTAAAAAGAGTTTCTGTTGTACAGAAAATTTGATTCCTGAGGCCAACTTAACATTTACTCTAGCATTCAAAACTATTTTAATCTGTTTTAACTGCAAATTTATTACCAAACTGATCTCGTCCAACAGCATAGAGCAAAACCTTTGCGATAACCGACGTCGTCCAAAAGTGGTTATGACATGGCGTCCTGTCATTTGAAATTATTATTATTT
>NW_026267273.1:319000-323013 GCF_000697945.3 Frankliniella occidentalis | reverse complement strand
CTCTCTCTTCTCTCCCTCCTTACCGCTAAAGCTCGTCGCCTCAGGTAAAGTTGTGCTCTGGTTTCCATCAGTTGATAACAATGCTGCAATTCGAAGCACGCCGTCATCCCGCCAACCAGAGCCGCGCTGCGCTCCACGAAATCCATCCCATCCATCCTGTCCACCGTGATCCTGTCTCACGTCAAGCGGGGCGGTTCGTTGGGAAACAATAAGCGATGATTTTTTTTTTCCAAACGAGGAATCTTTGTGCATGAAAATGGCAGCCCTCCTGTCTTCCTCTCGAAATCTCCTCTTTTCCCTCCGCGTCGCTGCTCGGCCCTCCTAAGGATACCATCAATAATTTCAAGGGAATGTGAACAAGTTTCGGAGTTCTTAAATGCAGGGAATGCAGATGCACCGCAATATATAGACCACTTGCGGCCAGCTCACGCCCCCTCCCCCTCCCCTCCCCTTCCCCTTCCCCTTCCCCAAGGGAACAGTGTGTCAGTAGTGAAACATGGCGTCGTCGCAGAGACCCCGGCGCGTTTTTAAATTTTTTATCGTCGTTTCTTAAACATTAGTTTAGTGTTGGCGCTCCAAATGTCCATCGCCGCGCTGTGTTTGAGTAACAATCATCTCTAAACTTTGCTGCTAGTTCTTTTAGACGTGTGATGTTTTGCGGTCGATCAATGCCTGGGACTGAACCTAGCACTTCGACCATGTTGAGGTTAGGCCAGCTCGGGCTAGCCTCTCAACTGCGTCCGGAGGGCAGCCTGCTTGTTGGGACACTGCACAAGTAAGTCGGCACATGCGTGCTAATTCAAAACTTTGATACTTTATAGGCGATTACTTTTTACCACTGTACAGAAGGGGCCTCAATTCCAAATTCCACACCCCGTTGTTCGTTGTAGTGAGTTTAATTTTAAAATGTATCAGGTGTCTGTTACGTTAACACTTGATCTCCTATTTAAGAGCTAAGTGGGAGTGACTTGCCTCAGACATGACAGTTTTGTCAAAAACTACTCACATGAGATGGTTCTTTTCCAGCGAATGAAATATGACAGCCTAAGAGTGGCTTGTAAATGTTTGCGTATGACAAGGCTTTGCGCCCACTTACCACTTCATCAAGTGAATTGAAGTTATTAATGTTAGACAGCAAGTGCCTCGCTGTAATTTGAGTAGGATGCCCAGAGGGTCTCATGTTGTTTTGTGTTTTCAGAAGCACACCTCACAAAAGTAGAAATAAACAGCTCTTAGAAAGGCGTTGCTTCTGATAAGGTGAAAAATAAAACGTATGATGTAGTGAGATGCTCATTACATTGTGATAAAAGGTATCACAAGCGGGATGTTATAATATAGTACAGCCTCAACCCAGAAGCCTAGCTCAGGTTTGTCTTTGGTGACCTTGTTCTTCTTTCCAATAAGAAACTGTGGGTATTTTGCTGTTATAGCTGTCTTTCCCTTACGTTTCATTTCCCCCGTTCCTGCTCTGCTCTCCATATTTTCCTCTTCCTCAAATATTTCCAAGAAGTTGCTCAGAAATGCGTGTGCGTAGCAGCAGAGCAGGGCGGCGGACGGCCGATGGGGCCCCACCGGGCCCCAATGCCCCTGCCCCGCCCCGCCCCGCCACGCCTGACCTTCAGCACGACTGACCGGGCACATTATTTGGGGGGGATTGGGCTCGCGATGCTCCCCAGGGGCATTTCCACGCCCGGCCGGCCAAGTGGGCACAACAAGGAGGGAAGCGGGGGCCAGCTCGGTGGGGAAAAAAGAGAAGGGGCAGGGGTTGGGCGGCAGGGCAGGAGGCAGGGCGCAGGCGCCCCGGTGGACGTGGGGGAGCTCGCCCCTACATTTTCGATTTACGGCGTGTATTTGATGTGCCGCTGCTGGGTTCAGTGGGGGGGGGGGGGGTAAGGGGTGCTCCCCGTTTTACACCCGTGGGGCGACAGCTGCATTGCGTGATCTCGAACGCTGCGAACGCCGTGGCAGTGTGGTCGCGCTGGTAACGAGCTTGTTGTGGGAGTCAGCCCCGGGGAGCCGTTCTCATCCCCTCCATCGCGCGCTGCAGGCAGGCGGCCAGAATACGGCACAGATCTTGGACTTGACTAAGGGAAAAGCCCACTCGTGCAGGCACCGTATCTCGGTTCCCCGAACTCTACCGCCGCGCTGCTGGCGGCGGCTATTATGGGAAAAGCCCGCTCGTGGCCAAGCCAAACCGGACCGCAGTGAAATTCGGTTCGGTCCAGTCGCGGCCGCACCTCAGAGTAGGCAGGTTAAGATCGTGAGGTGAGGTGAACCCCAGTCCAGCGCAGTGGAAAACAAAGGTAACTCATTCGACCACTATGGGAGATAAAGCTGTACTACTCCAAGGTTTAGCACGCTCACTAACTTCTATTGCTGCTCCCAGAATCTCGCCGAGAACACGATGAGTCACCTGCCCGACGACGCCTTGGTGGAGGTGATGCAGTACCTAGACGTGCCAGACCTCTTGTCCTGCCGCCTCGTGTGCAAGAGGCTCGCGGCTTTGGCGCTGCACCGGGACGCGTGGCGGCACCGGCAGCTCGCCTGCAGCGACCGCTATTTGTGCGTGGCGCTGCGCCTGGCGCCGTGCCTGGACAAGGCGGAACTGCAGCTGCCGCTGCGCGGCCGGCTCATGATCGCCACCACCACCACCTGCGCCGTGGCCGAGCTGAAGCTGACGACGGGCTGCGCTAAGAGAGGCGCTATGCAGGCCGCCCTCCTGACCCGTCATCAGGCATCGCTCGGGCGCCTCAAGCGCCTCTCGCTGGTCTTTGGCGATGAGGATACATCCCCGTGCCCCTGGCTCCTGTTCTGGACGGTGGCGTCGACGAGTGGCCTAGAGAGTCTCGTGATTCTGGGGTTCCCTAGCCGCTTCGACCGCATCTCCAAGAAAAGGAAGTATCTTCCGGACAGACCCGTCTCCTCGCCGTCCTTGAAAATTTTCCGGTGCGATTTTCACCGGAAGTCGGCGTCCTTTGTGCACTTCATCCTGGCCGAACACGCGGAAACCCTGAGGGATGTTAGCATCCCCACGATGACTTCGCCCTCGGATCCGGTGACGGCGTCCCTGCTCGCCAGCATACCCAACCTCAGCGGGCTAGCGTGCCCTCTGCTCCCCGGGCTGGACGCGTTAGCAGGGCGCGTGAAGGAGGGCCTGTGCTACGCGCAACTCGTCGTCTCCTCGGCCATGCGACCCTTTGCCCCGGCGGCCGCGGACTTCTTGCGACGCGCCAACGACCTGTGGGCCTTCACTCTGAGCATCGATTCCGGCGACGACGTCGCCCTGGAGCTAGTCGAGGCCCTGGTCTCGTCCGGCGGGTCCGAAGTGAGGGAGGTGGGCCTTCAGGGATCCCTATGCGCATTAGGTGTACTGCAGCAGATGATCGGTAAGCTGACTTTGCTGCCTTCCTTGCGGGTGCTAAAGCTGCAAGGCCCGCCGGCCGGCCCTCGCTGCGTCCACGGCTGGCTGCACTGCGACGCCGTGAAAAGGCTCATGTATGAGAACCGCCGTGTGCGGCTCTTCGCTTATGATCACCTGCCCAGGCACTGCCAAGATGCGCTCTGCCCTGATTGTATGACTGGCTGTAGGAGAACAGTGCTGTCACAATGTTCACAACTCATGAATCGAGTTGTAGACAATGTAGCCGACTGTTATAATAGCGCCAGCGGGAAAAGGAGGATGATTCGTGAGGAGGATATGATAGATATTTACATGGCGCCATTTTAACCGATGCGGCGTGCTGGCTGTTGGCTGCAATTACGGTGGTTTGTTTTACCATGTGTCGTCTTTTGCTCTGCTAATAAATTATAGACTTTGTACTTCTTTAGACTCTTCTATAATATGCCTTGCGGCAGCGACCTTACTCCATCACGTGTATACGGTACATGCAGCAGTTGACGGGAGAATTTGCATATTTGTAGAAACTACTCAATTGGACTTATTTCCGAAAAGAATGCCTCTCGAGTCAGTCCCGCGACGATGCAGACGCACTCGACCTGGCCGGGAGGGGGGG
>NW_026267273.1:317440-318815 GCF_000697945.3 Frankliniella occidentalis | reverse complement strand
GGTGGGGGTGGCAGACCCACCGGGAATCACGAGTGTACTCTACTCGCCGAGATCTCCCCGAAGTGACGCGGCGAGCGGCGATGGGAGGCCGATACACTGCTGGGAGACAAACGCGCGCCTATCACCAACTCGGGGCGGGGCGGGGCGGTTCAGGGGGTTGGGTTTGGCCGGGGCGCGGGGCAGAGGCGGGTCAAGTCAAAGGGTTGGGTTTGGGCGGGGCGCACCGGGGCTGGGCGCCGAGCTGGGCACCTCCGCAGGCCTCGGGGCCTCGGGGCCTCGGGGCCTCGGGGCCTCGGGTTGCTCCTCTGGGCCGTGCCTCGTCATCAGAGGCCGGGGTGGAGCCAGGTGTTACTCGATGAGCCGCGGCCCGACGGGGGCGGCGGAGGGAGGGAGGGAGAGGCGGGGGTGATCCCTTTCAAGGCAATTGAGTGGTCCCCCGGGACGGGGCAGGGCCGCCGCGGGGTAGGGGGGCAAGAGGGGGAGGCAAGGAGAGGGCCAAGACAGAAGACAGACGCGCTGGCGCCTGCGGCCAGGGGTTTGCACAGGGTGGGGCGGTGTGGGGCCGGCCGCCAAAGCCCGCCGGGGCGAAGGCGCCGCCGCCGCGGGGGTGATGTGGAAGCAGGTGATTGGGGTTTGGAGGAGCCCGGCCCTGTCAGCTGAGCGAGGCACGTTGTCGTTAGAGATATCGCTTCGAAAGAGAAAAGTTCAGGTGGAATACGCATAGGAAATGGCGCGCTGGAAGCGTGGCAACTTAGGTGTTTACTTTACGATTTTATTCATACGCGGAAATTTTTTTTGTATGCGCGGGTCGCGGTGGTGCGGATATATTTCAGAGCGGCGCCAGGTTGAGTGGTACTCGGGGGAAGGTGAATGCGCGGCATAAAACTCCATCCTCCTCCCTTCCGTCTGCCCCGTCCCGCCCCACCAGGCCCCACCACGCCACCACTCTGCGGTGCAGCAGGTGGCTCGCCTGCGCTGCTCCTTCACACGTTATTTGCTCGGCGCGCATTGCTTTGCCGCCTCGTCGACTTTATCGAGTCGAGGTGAAGCGGGGGCGCGGCGGGGACGAGCTGTGAGCTCCAGCAGCACACCCGACGGGGGCGCGCCCCGCCACGCCCCGCCACGCCCCGCCCGCTGCGTTCTCATACTGCTGCGAGGGGGAAATACCGTGACGGCGGCATAAAATAGGGCGCCAGTTTATGACAGAGGCGACCCTCTCCCCCCACCCCCACCCTCTCTGCACACCTCCTCTGATAGTGGCGGGCGGGCGCGCGTGTGTCTGTCTGCCTCTGTGTGCGCGAGTACGGCGGCGGCACAGTTCCCCAAATTAATTTGTGTCTCGCTCTCTCTCCCCGCCTTGCCACAGGAGCCCCCC
>NW_026267273.1:310596-312779 GCF_000697945.3 Frankliniella occidentalis | reverse complement strand
ATAGGTAATAAAATCGGTGCTTTTTAATTATAAAGTTATTACAATAACTAACCAAACTAATGGAGCGCTAATAAATTGTTTACTTTGTACTTGTTTGGCTGCGACCTTTTTGTATCACCTTATATGCCCCATGTTTCAGCAGTTAACAGGAGAATTTCCTTAGTGGGGACTCGTTTTAGCATCTACTCAGTTGGACTTATTTCCGTTGTGTGCCCCTCTCGAGTCATTCCCGCGACGATGCAGACGCACTCGACCTGGATAAAGTACACAAGTTACAGACGAGTTGAGCGCCCTCATAAAATGACCAAAAACCCTCAGAGGAGCTGCCGGGGAGAATGGGAGTGACATGTAGAGAGGGTGCAGCGCGAGAGGGAGAGGGAGAGAGACGGGGAGATATATAAATAGAGAGAGAGGAGCCAGACGGGCGAGGAGGATGAGTTGGTTTGATAAATCAATGTTGTACGAGAAAAGGAGGACGGGGCGCACCTGTCAATGTGTCACCAATACCGTCTCACAGACCCACTCACACACACACACACACACACACACACACTCACACACACACGCACACACAGTAAGAGAGCGAGCGTGTGAAGGGGCGTGCCAGCGAGCGCCAGCTGCCGCTGCGGCGAGGCGGCACGGCACCACGCGACGCCCCACAGCCGAAATGAAAAAGGCTGTTCCACACAGAGGAGAGCCTGCTGGTGTCGCCGTGGCACGCCACGCCACGCCACCGCCTCCTGACTGAGTCGACTCCTTCCCTTGGCGCGCGCGACTCTCGAAATGCAATCATTTTAAGTGGTCCGGGAAAGGGAAGGGCCGCCAGGCCTCCTCCACCACCACCACCACGACCACCCCCACCCCCACCCCACCCGCGCTTTTGAAACGCGATGAAGGGAAATGGCGCGAAAAGGAGCGAAAGGCGCCCATGCTTTGTAATTCGCGCTACACGACGCTGCTTGGCGCTGCACACGAGTATGCGACACGAGCAGAAGGTGTTTAATGGGCGGGCCTGCTCTGGCCGGGGCCCGTGTGGCGCCGTATCGGGCGTGACCGACCCGGGCCAGGCAAACACTTGTTCCTCCCAAGTGATATCGGATATCGGATATACCATTCTGCAGCAGCGGCCGCGGCGGCGATCTGAGCAGTACGGCTGTCCCGCCCGCCCCCACCCCACCTTAAGCACGGCCTCAGAGGCCCCTCGTATACTCCCATTTATTTTATCGCAACCGATTTATTATATATATGCACCCAGAGAACCATTTAGTTGATACAACTAAATCAGGGTTGTAAGAACCAAAATTTAGTTCCTAAAACCGACTAAAATTTAGTAACCCTATTTTTAACTAAATATAGTCGCACCAATCAAATTAAGTCATCTAGACCAAATTATTTCATCGCCCCGAATAAAATTTTAGTCCCAAGAGCTAAAATTTCGTCGGTTTTGAATTTGGTTATATGGACTAAACGGTCTTCTGGGTGTGGCCTTTGTAAAAAGAAAGTAATATATACCCGCAGGTTTATCTATAAACGTCCCGCCGCGAGGTCTACTGAATAAAAGAGACCGAATCGACTGGTGGCCGAAAACCAATTAATCACCACGACGACCGAAAATCTCGTTGGGATTCACGCGCAATTAATTTTTTTCGATTTTTTCCCTCTATTTTTGTTGACAAAATAATTTTTCGATGGAAACGCGAGCGGCGGCTGGCTGCTGGGTGAGCAGGTTTTAGGGGAGGTGCGCTAATCGACGGGCCTTAAATTAAAACGCGGGCCTGCTCGCAGTCTCGCCGCGTCGTCGTCGTCGCCCCGCCTCTCTCGCCTCGTCTCAATAAACGTCACTCTCACAATCAGCGGTGCCGCCTGTTCATTACCTCGCCACCTGCGAAAAGCTTATTGTAATAGAGTCTTTTCGCTGTGTATGCGCCAATTAAGTTACAGGTATGGTAGAATATGGATGGGGCGGATAACCGCGCCCGCTCCCTTTCTGCCCCCACATGTGTGCGTAGATTTGTTATTAAAACAGGAAGTGGAGCGCGTTTTAACATTTTAATTTCCCGCGCGCACCACCGCTGCTGCTGCCGCTGCTGGGCCAGCTCTTTTGTTGTTTAGCTCGGCGGCCGAGCTCTAGCATAGAGAGAGAGAGAGAGAGAGAGAGAGAGAGAGAGAGAGAGAGAGAGAGA
>NW_026267273.1:309758-310546 GCF_000697945.3 Frankliniella occidentalis | reverse complement strand
CTGATCCCACCCCCTGTTACCCCGCCCCAACCCCTTCCGCGCGGCCTCTCTGGCCCTCGTGATACCCGCAGCCCCCGTCGACCCGGCCGCACTGCGGGCGCAGGAAGGGGTGAAACAGTCTGCGTGGGAAGGCTATATATTGCTTTTGACTTTCCCACGGGCAGCATGATTGGGAGCGAGCAGTCCGGGCTGTAAGAGTTTGTTGTTGATCACGCTCGCTGCGTGGGAGGTGAGAGTGAGGGAAACACATCGAGCTTGCAACTGCTCGTGTGCCGAGGCGAGACGCCGATATAGACAGGCAGTAAGCCAACGCTAAAAACGGCGTTTGCTTAGCAGGTGAAAGAAAGTTCACTGTTTTTGTTTTCCCTGTTGGCTGTTTCCAGCGAGGATGTTTGCTGGTACTACTTGCGGCACCGCATGGTACAAAACTGCATCCTGGTTTTCATGACGGTTAGGAAACACCAAGACGTCTTATGGAAACAATGCGTGGGGGCACCTTGGTTTTTCCGAATCGTCATGGGGAAACTAGAACTTCGTTTTTACCGTGCTATAATACTGCAAAATGATGCATCAACAGGTGCAAAAGTTTAACTGATTACTGTGCACAAACGGGTTACAAGAAACATTTAATAATCAAGAAACTTTTATTTAGCAAAAGGAATCGCAAAAGGGGTTGGAGTCGCTGCGGCGCGCGCTCTCGCGTGCGTGTCGTGCGGACGTGACTGTGAGGGGGCGTACCGTACCTAGACAGGCGGACATGTAGTACAGAGACGTAGAGAGAGAGAGAG
>NW_026267273.1:303631-305293 GCF_000697945.3 Frankliniella occidentalis | reverse complement strand
GAGAGAGAGAGAGAGAGAGAGAGAGAGAGAGAGAGAGAGAAAAAGAAAGAAAGAAAGAAAGAAAGAAAGAAAGAAAGAGCCCCTGCGTCTCATTCAGCGCGACTGAGGCAGGCGGCTCGCAAAAGGCGCGCCCCCGCGTTTTCTGCACCCGCTGTTACACGCGGTCTCCAATGTAATAAGTTGAGGTGTAACGGAAACGGTGTACCACCCGGAACGCGACGACGTCGTGGCGGGGGCGGTCAACAACGGTCCAGCGCTTCTCTCCGGCCCTTCCCTGCCACTCTGGAAAATATCTTCGTCGGCTCTACACTATTAACTCTTTGAAATTTTCTGTTCGTTATTGCAAAATTTACGAAAAAAAACGGGCTAAGAATTGCAAATTTATTCGAAGTATTAAAATAATTTTGTAAATTTACCAAAGCTAAAATCGTAACTTTACAACATTTCTCGTTGGAAATCTACAAAGTGCTTTTCACAGTAGCCCAGCATTATGATCCGGAACCTCGACATCACAGCAGCAGCAGTGGCGGCAGCGGACCAGCGGTGGTCCATGGCCCGGTAAACTCTGTACTCTAGCTCGCAGCAGGGGGGAGTTTGGCCGGTCTGGGCCCTCCCTGGAACCTGGAGCGAGTCCTGCCCGTGGGCCTCCAGGCGGAATGCTTTGTCTAAATAGCAGGACGCGTCCAGAATGAGAATGACGCTCCTACGGCGGCGCGGGGGCGGCGCGGAGGCGGCGGGGGCCTATCTGCTGCGGAGGACGCGCCCCGCTATCCGATCTCCCCTTTTGTGCCGTTTTAAAGCGTGCGGGTTATGATCCCCCGGCCGTGTAGGTACACGCGCTGCGTGGGGGCGTGTTGTTGTTACACTGTCGAATTATTTCGTGCCTTTATAATCGCTCCAACCTTGGTGGTGGTCGGGTCGCGGCGTGGGGGGTGGAGACGCGCCCTTGGGGGCTGGGCCAGCCTATCTCCGCCCAACAGCGCAGCCCCCCTCATCCTCATTGTTCTCCCCTCGCCGCAGCAGCACACTCGCGCTCCGCCGGGCGGGCCAGGCGAGGTGAGCGAGGTCTCACCTCTCCGCCACACGGCCCAATGATGGAGAACTATACAATTCCCATTTTGATCTTGAACACGTCTAATTAAGCGGCGCGCTTCAATGATTGCTTTCTCTAGTTTTGTTATTTACTATACTTTGTAAATACTAAATAGGTTTACACTGTTAAATCCCTACGTAACAACGCTTTGCAATTGCGAAGGATTTCGATCCTTTGTAACTACGAAGCATTTTTCTTTGCAATTGCGATGCAAATGCCTCGCAAATTGCGTTTTAATGTTTGCTTCTTTTTCTTCTTGTGAGGGTGGTTTTTCACAGAACTGTATTTCAGTGAAAGGTTTTAACAGCGCAGCTATACTTGGGAGACCGCGAAAAGCGTAACCCGACCACCCGTTGAATGTGTGTGTGCAGCCGGTGCACAACTACTAGTCGGTGTGCCCAGCCCAGGCCAGCCCAGGCCACTCTGCTTGTGATGCTGCGCTGCACGCTGCCCTGCCTGCACCACCCGGCCAACCCCAACCCAACCCCGGCCCTACCCCGAGGAGGACAAGCGCAAATTAGTCGAGACCACAAACGCACCCCGCAGCTGCTTTTTAAAACGAGCCCCCC